>NC_138851.1:0-202538 GCF_965183815.1 Platalea leucorodia | reverse complement strand
GGCTGGGGGGGTTTTAGGGGCTCCCCCGGGGAGGTGTGAGGAGGGGGGAGGGTCGGGATGTGGCCTCGTGTCCCGGGAATGGGGTCAGGGGGTCAGGATGCGGCCTTGACCCCCGGGAATGGGGACGCGGGGTCAGGATGAGGCCGTGTCCTAAAATATGGGGTCGCTGGGGTCGGGATGCGACCTTGACCCCTGGGAACCGGGTCAGGGGGTCAGGATGCGGCCTTGACCCCCGGGAATGGGGACACGGGGTCAGGATGCGGCCTTGACCCCCGGGAATAGGGTCAGGATGAGGCCGTGTCCTAAAATATGGGGTCACCAGGGTCGGGATGCGGCCTTGACCCCTGGGAATGGGGTCAGGGGGTCAGGATGCGGCCTTGACCCCCGGGAATGGGGACACGGGGTCAGGATGCGGCCTTGACCCCTGGGAATGGGGTCAGGGGGGTCAGGATGCGACCTTGACCCCCGTGAATGGGGACACGGGGTCAGGATGAGGCCGTGTCCTAAAATATGGGGTCACCGGGGTCGGGATGCGGCCTTGACCCCTGGGAATGGGGTTAGGGGGTCAGGATGAGGCCTTGACCCCTAGGACATGGGGTCACCGGGGTCAGGGTGCGACCTTGACCCCCGGGTCAGGGGTCACCGGGGTCAGGCCGAGGCCCTGTCCTGGGAATGGGGACAGCGGGGTCAGGATGAGGCCACGCCCCGGCCCCGCCCCACCCCGTCACGGCCACACCCACGGGGGGAGGACGACACGTGGGGGCGGAGCCTCGGCGGCCGTAGCCAATACCAGCGGGCGCTTCGGCGTGGAGGGGCGGGGCGAGGCGCGGACCCGCCCTAGAAGGGGCGGGGCTGGAGGCCCGAGGCGGGTCTGTCGCGCTATTGGCGCAGGCGGTGTCGGCCCTCCCCCTATCTGGCCAATCAGAGGACAGAGCGGCGGCGGTCCAGCCTCCTCGCGAGGTGACAGCCGCTCCGACCAATCAGCGCTCGGCCTCGCGGGTCCCATTGAGCGAGGAGCCCGCCGCGCCGCGATTGACACCTCCGCCCGCCAACCGCCGCGGGGGCCGCCCAATGGCAGGCGAGGGAGGGGGTGAGCCGCACCAATGGGAGCCGCGGAGCGTGAGGGGAGGGCGGCTCAACCAATGGCGGCGGGGCGCGGGTGCGGGGGGGCCGCCGGCCAATGAGAAGGGAGGAGGCGGAGCGGCGCGGCCAATGGGGCGGGGAGGCGGGGCCCGCGCGCCGCCGTTACCGTCTCGCGCAGAGGGAGGCGGCGGCGGGCGGCGGCGCCGCCATCATGAGTTACTCAGGTGAGGGGCGGCGGCGCAAGATGGCGGCGGGGGCGGCCCCCGCGGGGGAGACGGGGCTACCGCGGCCCCCGCCGGGCCCCGGGGGAGCCGGGGCGGGAGCGGGCGGGCTCCGGAGGGGCGCTGGGCGCCGCCGCCGCCGCCGCCCGGTCTCGTCCCTTCTCCGTGTCAGCGGGGCCTCGCAGCGGTTGTGTCCTCCGGTCCGGCCCCTCTGGCATCGCTCCCCGGGCACCGCCGGTGCGGGTGGCGGGGCAGCAGGGAGCGAGCCAGCCTCTCTCGCTGACAGAAAATTAATTTATTTTAAGCATAACCCCGATCAGGCTTAATTAGCTCCATCCCATTTCTGTCTGGCGGCGGCGGCTGACGGGAATTCCTCATCCTCGCTCAGGTTACGGCCGCGATTCTCCTTCTCGCCTAATGTAGCGGCGATTTTTACCGTTTTTTCTTTTAATCCGGAGGTTTTTATTCACGCGCTGGCTGCCCGAGCGGCCTCCGGGCTCACCTGTGGAGCGCGGCGGGCGTAGGAAGCGATTTGCCGCTCTATTTGCCGTCACCTCTTTCGGCTGGAAGTGCCTCAGGGGGGTAAATTAATAAAAATTAATAAATTAATTTCTTCTGCGAAGAGGAGTTTCTAATTAAGGGGGAAATGGCAACGAGAACCCGCAAGGTAACGTCGCTTTCCCATAGCGTGCGTATAGGTTGATAGGAAGCGGTGCGCCGACGTACCCTGCCTAAGGAGGCTGTAATTACTTTGCTAATGAACATTTGGGTAACGCTTTCTCGACTGGGGAGCGCGGGATGGCGGCGGCGAGGCCGGGGTTCCTCCGGATGGCGGCTTTCCATCCCGGGATCTCCCATCTTCCAGCTGGTTTTTCCGCAAGGGCAAAGTGCAGCGATGCCGTCGAGGTCCGTTTCGCCTCAAAGGGCGTCTGAATGTCAGTCCCGGGAGGCTGCAGGTTGGCGGACGATGGGATCCGAACCTCCCCGACGTCTCCCGATCCCCTCTTTTTCGGCGTTAACGGGAGCGGGGTTTATCCCGCGCGAGATCCCTCTCGCTTTCCCGAACGCTTCCCCTCTGCTCCCAAAACACTCAGTCGTGGAATTCGTTACCAGGAGCTCAGCTTGAAATTAAAACCTGTTTTACGTGTAAGGCGAGCAAAAGGTGTTGCTGTTGCGGGGACGTCTCGTGGCTGCGGCGGCGTCAAGGTCCGATTTCTTCGCTCTTTGGTGCGAAACGCGTGGATTATTCGCGGCGTTGCTCCGTTTCGACGCTGGGTAGCGAGAATCTCTTCGGCCGCGAGCGCCACGATAACGAGAAACTCGTCTCTAATTGCTTTTTGCTCTTTTCTAGGTTATGGAGACTGGAACTCTGGGACGAACAGAGGCAAGTACAATAAAAACTGGAATAATAGTTTATGACCTCCCTCTTCAGATCCTTTCTTGAGCCTGAGGGAGACGCGCCGAGGTCGGTGACGAACAACCGCCGTCCCCGCACCCCGTCCAGCCTCTCGCTGTTCCCCCCGTGCGACGATTTTCTTCTTTTATCTTAAAAAAACTCAACGTCGAAGCCAACAGAAAACTTTGTTGCTGTAAATGCTTGCGCAGGAGAACTGTTCTAGGTGGAATATTTGGGGTTTGGAGTTGTTTCCCACCAAAAAAAACCCCTTTCTGCTGCTTGGAAAACGCAAATGAAGTCGGTGCGGGGGTAATCGAGGCTTGGGGAGACAGCAGAAATCCAAACCCTCGCTGCGTGCGCCGGCAGCCAAAGAAAAGATCAGGGAGGAGAAAAACCTAAATTTAAAAATTTTAACCCTCAGCAGGCGCTTAATTGGCTTTGCGCGTTATTCCTACGGTGGTTTTTTTCCCCGGTTATAACCGTTTCGGCTTCTTTAGCGGGAGGAGAAGCCTCGCTGTCGCTTTTTGGTTTAAAACGGGTGGGAAACGCGAGGCTGAAAGCGTTTTCGCTTTCAGCAGCGCTCGGCGGCGCTGGCTTTGCGGACGGGTACGCGCTATAGCATCGTCCCTAGGGATTTGCGGGGTTATAAAGCAGCTTCTATCGGTTTTGGCGAAGGGATGTCCTAGCTGCGTTCGCCTGGCTACCGACAGCTTCGTATCAAACTAAAAACCAGCTCAAAAATGGTTCTGAGGCGTCTCTGTGTTAACCCAAAACTGGTTTTTATGGAGGCTCGGCCTTGGCCGTGTTTATTCCCGTCCGGAGCCGGTTGGGTGGAGGAAGCTGTAGGCTGTGGCTGTCTTTTACGGGACTTACACGAGCAAATTGTTCCCTTAAACCTTTGTGAGCTCAATAGTTTAACGTTTATAGGTAACTTAAATAAAAATCTGAACTTTTTTTTATTCTAACTCCTTGTGGCGATTGCTTGGGGCATCTTAATTCGGATTAAAATATTAGCGAAGCCAGACAACTAGAAATAAACCCAGCTCTTCTATTGTTGTTGTTCCAGGTTACGAGGGATACGGTTACGGCTATGGATACGGCCAGGATAACTCGGGTAATTACGGATACGGCATGGCCACGTCGAATTCCTGGGAAATGGCCAATTCGGACGTTGACATGAACCCCGACGGTTCGGGCGGCGGCAACGCCGACGCCGTCATCGCGAAAATGAACCAGCGCTTAGACATGGTGTCGCACATGGACGCGGACGCGATGCAAGGAGGCCACTACGGATCCGGCGGAGACAGGTGAGCGCGGGGCGCGAGGCGAGGAGACGCGGCGACGATCCGCTGCTCGTTGAGAGTCGTTGCGGCTCGGTTTGTTCCTCGGCTGGGCTCCTTCTTGATTTTTCCAGCGTCGTGACTCAAGCGAGCGTCCAGAGCTGGCTCAGCCGCCCTCCTCTCCCCTGCTGTAACTGTAAAATTAGGATTTTATGCTAAATTCTCATCCGCGTTTTGCAAAAAAAAATCCGAATTTGGGACTTAGTGCAGCGTTTCCAGCAGCAGCTGAAATTTTGGGTTCTTCAGTAAAAGAATTACGATCAGGAATCCTTTTTATTCCTTGTTCTCGCCAGCTTACGCGCTTGTAGAGCAGCGTTAAGGAAAACAAGGCGCTGGTTCGTACTTAATCTGAGGTTAAATTACTAATTTTGATCAAGAGATTGACTTCTGCAGCGAGGTTTTTGTAGCCAGCATCCCGGTAGATGCTCAGCTCTACGGCGTAGGCAGCTCCTTGCCGACCTGCGTTAATGTTTAAGTACTAAGAAACGGGATTCTTCCCCCAAAGATTTCTTATTTATTAACGTGCGCTGGGAGTTTTGAGCCAGGACTTGGTATTTCTGCAAAGCGACGGCTTACTCCAGGTTTTTAATGCCTTAAATAAGTAAAAGTACGTTGGACAAAGTAAAATTCAGGAGTAAATAGTAATAAATGTGACGCGACTGTTTTCTACGCCGCTCCTATGCTTCCAAACCAGTAACTCCTACGAAATGACACGTCCATACTACTCTACCAAATCGATTTGTTTCGGTCGCTTGCTCGGTTTAACCGCGCTGGAAAGCGTTTGCCGAATCGTTCCCCGGATTCTTGTCCCTTCGAATGTCGTTTTGGGCTCCTCCGCTTTGATCTCGCGCGCCGGCGGTCGGCTGCTCGCAGACACGCTCCCGCCCGCGGCGCGTTTGCACCGATTCGGCGCCGCCGCGCCAGTTGGGAATGGGATAGGGTTTATTAAAAAGCGAAAAATTTCGAGAAATGCGGTAAGAGGAAGATAAATCCCTTGGATAACGTCGGCTCCGTGCTGTAACGCAGCAGAAAAGGAGCTGCTCGCCCTCCAGCTGCTCCGGCTTAGCCGTAACCAAACACTGGCAGCTCCTCCATCGGTGCCTGACCTGATTTTGGAGCTCCACCGTCTCTCCGTGGATCGGTGGGGTGACTTTCTTCCGACCTTGGAGCCGGGAGAACGCCTTTTCCCCCCCGCCGGCGCTTCCCATCTCCGTGCTCTCGAGGCCTCGCCGTAGAGCGCAGCGGCGAGGGGGTCGCGCTTTGACGAGGCTCGTTAGTTCGGATCTTTTCTTGAGCGCCGGGTTTTCCTCCTCGCCCGCCTTGTCAGTCAAAGCGCTGCCGGCAAGCACGCAAAGCCTTAAATTCCGGTACGAAACGCATGCCGCGGTTGTAGTATTGCCCAATATAAAGTTAAAAAATCCTCCGCGGCCTCATTTCCAGGAGGAAAAAATGGATTTAAAATAGTTGAGGCGGACGTTGGCGTTCCGGTTGGGAAAACAAGCGCGTTAGCGGATGGATTGCACGGGGGGAGTGAGGCAGGAGGGGTCTGGAAGAGGTCTTTGGTTGTGCCGAGGTGCTCCTTGAGTAGCTGAGGAGTAAATCTCGCTGTTCCTGGAAGGATTTTTGGATAAGGTGGAACACGGTGTGAGGACGAGCAGCTCCTGGTTTGCTTCGGCTGCTCCTAAAGCTCGTTTTGAAGCAGATGTTTGGGAGCGGGGACAAACCCCCCGCCTCAGCTGGTGAAGGAACCTTTGTTCAATGTGGGTTTTTAAAAATTCTTTCAAAAAATGTTGGTAATTCTGAAAGAAACGAATGGTTCCAGGGGCTCCCTGGCATCAGGGAGTCTAAAGGTCTCTGGTTCCTCCACCGCTGGAACTGAAACCTTGAAGCTCTGCCACCAGCTCTCGCCGGTCCGTGTCCTGTCCCACCACGCGGCGAAATCCGCCCCGCGTTGGGCGAAACGTCTGGCGATTGGAAAAAAAAATAACCCTAAAAACGTGTTTCGAAGGGTTTCGTTTGCTTAACCGTTTCTCAGTGGTATCTCGCCGACGCGTCTCTTGCAGGTACGACTCGTACGAATCCTACGACTCGAGGTCTTCGATGAACGACCGCGACATGTACCGATCCGGCTACGATTACAACGAATCCGAACACGACAACGAGAACGCCTACGAAGGTCACTACGACAACTTCTACGGGAACCGTCGGGATCAATACCAGAACCGAGCACGGGATAATTTTGGTCAACGGGGGCAGAATTGGGGTAGAGACGGACGCAATAACAGACCCATGGCGTCTTCCTATCCCGGGCGCATGGGCGGACAGTGGAACGAACCTCCGCAATCGATGGGATCGCGGGGTCTCGGTCCCCACGGCTCCTCCAGGCTCCCTTCCCTCTTCTCCCACAACATTATCCCAGAACTCAGCATGTTCCAGGGAATGCGAGGTTTCTCGGGAAATATGCGTTACGGAGGAGGAATGATGAAACAACGAATGAGGAGAAACTGGAAAACGTGGGATTCGGATTTTAAAGTAAGTACTTGTGCGATGTCCTCCCACCTGCTCGCCTCGGATAGAGACTTATTTGCCACCGGACCCACGCGTCCTGCAGGGAAGGGCTCCAAAACACGCTCCAAGAGATAATTCTGCGTGTTATTGGCTTTGTAACGTGTTTTCTCCTGAGCGGACAGAGGAGGCTGCGCTCTGTTGCGCAGCAATATGGATACGTGGGATGTTTTAAGCCTAAAAACTTGGTTTTCTGAAGGTAGGAGACCGTTGCGGCCCTTCACGGCTTCATCTCCGATATTACGGGATAGAGGTGCGGTGGATTAATCCTTCCTGAGCAACTCTGCCTGTCCGAAATTTAATGCAGGAGGCTTAACTCGTTAAAAATAAATAAAATAAGACGTTGCTGGTTGCGGAGGGCACCTGCTCCTATTGTGGGGATTAACCTTTCTCTTCTCTCGCAGCCCCAGAAAAAGAAAATCAAGAAAGATCCCACCGGGAAGAAGCGGAAGCAAACAAACAGCTCCGATGAACCCGACAGCAAGGCGGCGAAGACGGACGGCTCCGATAACTCCGACTCCGACAACGGTAAGAGCGGAGCGGCATAAAGCCGCCGCTCTCTTTATTTCCGGCAGAGCCATCGGGCTTTGCCACGGGTTTAACGCAGTGGCAAACGCATCGGCGTCGATCTGGGTTGCTTCTCTTTATGCTGACTGCGGTGTTTGTTTCAGAGGAGGGAACGGAAGGAGAATCGGGAGAAAAAGAGGAGAAGGAGGGCTCCAGAGGCGTAAGTAACTCTGGGAAACGACTTTATCGTGATTAAAAGCTGTAGTTCTGGTCGGAGGTGCAGGAGGGGGTGAGGGCAGATCCCTGGATCCTTGCGTTATTCCCAAACCGAGTCGGGGGTAGAGGCTCGGATGAGTAGCGGGGAGAGGGTGGAAGTAAAATGCTCTGTCGAGGGAAGCGCGGGTGTTACAGGCGGCGCTGCGAGACGCTTCACGGTGTCGAAACGTGGTAAAATACGCCTGCGCAAAGAGCTTTCAGTAAGAAAAACCCCCAAATCAATCGCCTGTGATGTGGAAAGCGCGGGATTACGTTGCCTGGCTCTAGCCTCAGCTCGGCGGAGGGAGATCTCTCGGCTACGAGACCCGCAGGCGTTGCGGTGGCATCTGCCGCCGAGCGGGCGCCGCGTTTCCCTGCGCCGAGGGAGCGCGGAGCGGCCAGATCCGGCGGCGACGTCGCTCCTCCGTGCCGTGCTTCCAGGGGAGGGTTTGAGAGGAAGGACGCTGGCGAAGGGGACGAGCCAGCCTCCGGACGTTCGCTTTCTCTAGACGGTTTTAACGTTCCGGCGTTGCATTTTTAGGAGGGGGAAGACGAAGAAGGAAAAGATTCGGAGAAAGGTGAGTTGGTGCGCGTTTTACCGCTCGTTTGTGCTCCGAAGCTCCGCGCGGAGCCGAAATCGAGGGCTCCGACGTGGCCGGAAGAGAGATTTCCAGTTAAATCCGATGAGTTTATTCAGGCTCCTTCGGTTCTTAGAGTCCGTTCGTTCCGTTTGCCTTGTGGCTTCGCTCTCCCTTCTGGTTCGTTGCGTCCTGGCGACCCGGGCTAAACCTCTGCGCCTCCTCGCCGAAGGGCGATTTGCCTTCGGCGCGCGTCCCCGAGTCCCCTGGGGACGCTGGCGCTGGGATAGATACCAGCGGCGGGGTCCGATGAGCGAGAGCGGTCGAGGCTCCCGCGTGTGAGGCTCCGGTGGGATTGCATCGCCGTAGCCGGCGGAGAGAAACGGCGAAGGGCCCTTCCCGGGGCCGCGATTCGCTTTGTTCTTCAGGGTGAGACCTCCGCTGACGGGGGGACAGGGGAGTAGCTCAGCCGTAACGTCTGCGTTTAGTCAGACGAATCCCGTCCTTTGTGTCTGCTCAGGGATAAGGAAATGCTGTAAAAACCCTGCTAGGGAGGAGCTGGATCCCTTGCTCAAGGTAGGTTGGTGAAGCTGCTAGCCCGGGGGGCTTAGGCAACCAGATTTAATTCCCGCTGTGCCGTAGATTTTGGGTAAGTTGTTGCGGCTGTGAAACGGGATGGAACTTCCCGGCTTGGAGAGACGGGACCGGTCGGAAAAGCACCGCGATCCCCGAAGGGAGCTCAGAGAAGCAGCGTAAATTTGATATCCCGGGACGTGTCCGCGCCTACGCCGGGGCGGGCGGCCAGAGAAGCGGCTTTTCCGTCCCAAAACGAAGCGGTGTGGATTGGTTCCCCCAGCTTTATCGCCTTGCCGGTGTTCGCTTCGAGGCTGGACAAATCGGAGCGGGTGGTATTTAAAATAATCAAACCTGTAATTAATTAATACTTAAAACCTTGTAAAGCTAGTTGTAGGAAACTAATTAAAATGAAGCTGGGAAACCGCTTTAGACTCTGTCTGCCGTGGTTCTCCCCTCTGTCCCCCGAGCCTGTCCCGGTGCGACTTTTTTTGGGGGGGAAAAAAGCTAATTTGGGGGTGGACGGCGCTGCCGTATAAACCCGAGGTTTATCCGTAGTTGGCCGGCGGGAGGAGCTTTGTGACTCACGGCGTCCGTAGGTTGCGCGGGTTGGTCGGGCTGACGACTAAACTTGTCTAGGGAAATTCTCTTTGATCAGGTGGTGCCCTGAAATCCAACCTGCTTTAAACACTTAGGTGCTTTAACAATTCAAGAAGAGATCAGTCAAATCAAACGCAAATTGCAGGCGGGCAAGAAAACTCAAGAGAGGCAAAAGAAGAGGCATCGGGATCGCATGGTAGAAAGGTAACGTCTCCGATTTGATTTGATTTGATTTTTAGTGACGTTGCTTTCTCCTCTGGGACCGTAGCACTCGCAGCTGGGCTCCGTCCTTTTGTTCCCAGTTGTCCCAGTGTTTTGTCTGCTCCTTGTAGAATCTGCTTTGCTCTCCTGCCGCTCTTCTTGCCATCCCTGCTTAAAAGAGAAATAGAAACGGGGAAAAACATTGGGAAACATCCCGTAAATGCTTAAAGGGGTGGAGGCTTCCAGGAGTTTCTCGGCTCTACGCCTTGAGTAGACCGTGGAGTAGATCCGGTGAGAAAGCGGTACCCGGTAGAGCTGGAATGGATTGGTTTGAATATCGCTTCCCTTCGCCTCCCGACTCTCTCGACAGGATCCAGTTTGTTTGTTCGTTATGCAAATATCGGACCTTTTACGACGACGAGATGAACAATCACCTCGAGAGCAAATTCCACAAGGAACACTTCAAGTTCGTTGGAACCAAGTTGCCTCAACAAACAGCTGATTTTCTCCAGGTGAGCCTCTGGTTCTGTTTCTCTGTCCCCTGGGCTTAAGAATTTTGGGTTGATTTATTATTAATATTATTATTAATATTATTATTATTATTTTGGAGATGCTGTAAAGCTCCTAAACTGCTCCTCTAAGTAACTGTGGTGGAAACTGCTAGAGAAGGTGGAGTAAAGTTGGGCTAAAGCGTCAGAGGCTCTGCCTCGCCTGCCCTCTTCTTTTGAGCAGCTCGCTTAACCTCTAGGCTTACTGGTTGCACTGGTAGGAAATAAAATACTTGCCCATGACAGATTTTGGTAGCCGGAGTGGGTGGTTTAAGCGAAGAAAGGCAGGGCTACCGGTAGGGCGATGCGCGGTGGGATTTGTAGGACCGTTGGGGTGAGCGCGCTAGAGGGACGCACCCAAAAATGGAGGGGGAGGAAAAAAAAAAAAGATTAATACCAAATATTTTGCCGTACAGGAATACGTTGCTAATAAAACTCGGAAAACCGAAGAGCGGCGTAAAGCGATCGAAGACATAAACGCAGTTATTCAGCAGATTTATAGGGACCAAGATCTTACGCAAGGTGAGATTTACCACCAGTTCCCTCGCCGCGTGTAGCGGCCGCCTTGCCAACTCCATAAATAGTAAAAGAGTAAAAAATAACAGTAAAAATAGTGGTGTTGCTGAAGAGTAAAACCTGCTGCCCGCTCGAGCGCAGCGTCAGCCGCTTCAGGTTATTCCCCGGCTTTGTGGACGCTAGAGAAATGCTGAGCTGGCTGAGGAGATATATTTTTTTCTTTAATTCTTGCGTACCCGCAGCGCTGATGCAGCTCGCGGCGTTGCGGCGGGCGGCCAGGCCGCCGGTATTCCCTTAACCTGGCTCTTTATGACGCGCGCTCCGCTTGGCTCCTCTCCCGCTCCCCGGGAAGACTGTTTTGGTGTTGGTGGAGGGGCGAAAAATGCGTTTGCGGCGGCGAAAAATGCGTTTGCAGCAGCGAAAAATGAGTTTGTGGCAGCGAAAAATGCGTTTCTAACGTAGGCTGGAGGAAAATCTGTAACACAGCGCGGATCCCCGGATTATTTTCCGGTGAATACTGTTCTTCTCTTCCTTTTTAGATGTCGGCATGGAGCATTTTATTAAAAAGGTGGAGGCGGCTCATTGCGCTGCTTGTGACCTCTTCATCCCGATGCAGTACGGCATCATCCAGAAACACCTGAAGTCGCTCGATCACAACCACAACCGCCGGGTGAGTGGGCGGCCTGGCGCCTCGGGGGTCTTGCGAGGCTTCCGCTGCACCAGGAGGAGCACGGGTTTGGATGGTTCGAGTTCCCGTGGTTCCTAAAATCAGGGAGAACTCTTCATCCTCGTCAGTGCTTCTCTCCGCTGTCTGCAGTGAATTTTGATGTTCTCGCGTCCCCAGAAACTTCTCGCCGCGGTCTGCAGTTAATTTGGACCGTTCTCGCGTCCCCCGAAGCAAAAGCTGGCGAGCAAGGGGGTGGCGGGATTAAAACCCCTTCAGCAAAGCCTCTGCAAATCTGAAAATGAGCTCTCGTCTCTCTTTTTTCCTGCAAAATAAACAGCTTTCTGCCTTCCCCGCTTCCCCGTACGTACGGGAGGATGTCACAAGCTTCACTATACCCCCGAGCAGCGATCTGAGGCGCTGGCTGTCACGTGACAGCTCTTTCTAGGTATAAAATACATCTATCGGCACACGACTAAATCGTGACGCGTTAGCGCGGCCGTGTTGAGCGCCGTCCGCAGCGCTCGCCTCCTCAGCCGCCCGTCGCTCCCCGCGCCTCAGCAGAATCCAAATCCAACCCCAGAGACCGAGGGACGAAACGCTCCCGCGCGGCTTTTCCTCGGCTGCCTGGTACTCACCTTTCCGAAGCGGAGAATTCCGGGAAAGCGCAGAAAACGGCAGATTTCTTAAATATCGCTGTGTTGTCACCTACCCAAATACCAAAGCGTAGCTCTGTAGCCCGTCGTCCGCTGAGTCGTGACTAATTCCTGGCTTCGGAAATTAATTTAGAACAAAATCTAAGCGCGTTGGTTTTTGTTCTCCCGTCCAGGCTATGATGGAGCAGTCCAAGAAATCGTCGCTGGTAGTTGCGAGGAGTATTCTCAACAACAAACTCATCAGTAAGAAACTGGAGCGGTACCTGAAGGTGGGTATTTGCGGAGCGGCTCGGTACGGGGTCGCGCTGGTAGCGGCGCTTTCGTGCTGTAGGAATTTGGCGGTAGCTGACTGCCGAGGGCGCTTACGAGCTGAACTTTGAGGCGATTTGGGGAGGTTTTGGGTAATATATCGGATTCCTGGTTACCGAATCCCTACAGCGTCAGCTGCCCCACACGTTACACCGAACCCTGAGCAAAGCTTCCAGCTTAAGCTTTGGCCGGAGACCCGAGCGTCGCGCCGTCACTACTAATATTAGAGTCGATTTGAATTCTCGAGGTGGCGTCCGCTTTCAGGCGCGGCTCGCTTGACTGCTTTCGGTGTAACCGTAACGCCGAATTTCTTGGGAGGGTTGGCGTGGAGCCGGCGTGAATTCCCCGAAGCAGCCAGAGAGAAACTCGCAGCAGCCGAAATGTTTGTCTTCTCTTTTCAGGGTGAGAATCCTTTCACGGATGACCCAGAAGAAAAAGAGGAGCACGAGGAAGGAGAAGGGGGAGCCAGCGGAAATGTAGAGGAAGGAACGGCAGAAGGAGCGGATGAAAACAAGGATGAGGAGGAAAATCCAGAGGAGGAAAATCCGGAAGAGGAAAATCCAGAGGAGGAAAATCCGGAAGAGGAAAATCTGGATGAGGAAAACAAGGATCCCGAAGAGAACCCAGAAGGAGCTGAAAATGAGGGGGAACGAGAGGAAACGGGGACAGAAACGGAGGCGCAAGCGGAGGTGGAGCCGGCCGCAGACACCGCGGAGGAGCAGCCTTCCCCGCCTGCCGAGGAATCTCTCCCGGAGGAAGAGGAGCAGCAGGCAGCGGAAGGCGGGGAGGTAGAAGACGAAGAGGAAGAAAGCGAGGAAGCGGCTGCAGCGCAGGAGGACGAGGATGCGGAGTGAAGCCTGGAGGGGGAAGGCGACGTGTAAAAGACCTGACGTGTTTTGGGTTGGGTTTTTGGGGTTGGTTTTTTTTTTTAAAACTGTATCTGTGAATTTCATAGCACATCTTTTTGAGTTCTCATTCTACTAAACTCACGTAGGCAGTGGAAGCCTTTACCTGTAAAGTGATATTTTTTTTTTTGGGAAAATAGAGGAAAATCTTCCTTTTTTTTTTTTACCAAATCTTCATTTTAGTAGCTAGGTTTTGTGCGGTCTCTGTTTTTTAGATGGCTTTGTACTAGGAGAATTCACTTTTGAGCATGTGTGCAAACCAGTGCTACTTGACGATCTGGCAAAGGAAACCTCTTCCCCCTTAAATTGAAACTTTTCTATATTTAACGAAGATGTGGTTTGTCCCCTTAGCCTGTCTGTCTGGAAACATCGGAAATTCGGTTCCGGGGTTTTAATTTCTGCGGCGTGCGCCGTTAAGGTTCTGCGTAACTTCCACGTGACTGTAATATTCTCCCTGATGTTTTATTCTTCCTTTTAACGCGGAGCGCAACTAAGTGGTGTCGACATTGTATTGTTTGTAAAATGCTTTTATTTTAAAGGTGAATGTTTTGGTGGGTGGAGATAAAAGGACGATCCTGAGATTACCTGTGACTCTGCCTTCATTTCTGGTGCCCTGGTAAAGCTCGTGAGAGGTTGGAGGCTTAGAACCGGTCCGCAAATCCGCTGTCTCCGTGCTCCGGTTCGTTATTTGGGTTCGGCTCGGCTTCCCTCTCTTCAGCGCTGCGGACGCAGCCGACTTACTCGCCCGTGGTAGCAGAAAACGCTTAGTCGAAGCTGATTAATCATCGCCTGGAGTCAGGATTCTCCTTGAAATGAGGGAGAAAGAAGGGAAATTGGTTTCCGTGGCACCGCAGAGGTTATTCCCGCTACGGAGAGAGGCGGCTGGGAGCTTTCCTGCCGGATGGGTCGATGGATAAGGACGTGTTTTGCCTCGAATCACCGGCGTGACGCCGCGTCCGGCCTTACCACCCTCCAACTTGGTGTAAATTCTTTGTACGAGAGACGTTTTCCCCCGGCGACAGGCAGAAAGGGAGATTTGAGCGTTAACACGAAGACAAAGCGCTGAGGCCGCTCCCGACCTCAAACCCTTTCCTCCGGCGCGCTTCCTCGGCGGCAGCGACTTAACCGGATCCTCAGCCGTGCCGGTGATGTCCTCCGCGACGGGATCGCGGGATGAGCTCCGTGAGAGGGAACGTTTTGCCTCCTCCACGCCAGGGAGATTGATCATGCGGGAAAACGCCGCGCTCGGCTCCGGAACTGTTCATCCTGGCATCGCCCAGTCGCCTTCCCGAGCGCCGCGCCCCTCTCCTGCAGACGGACATCTCAAATTAGTCCTGGAAGATTCTTTTCCAAACAGAATTAAGACGCTGAGTCAGTAATTACCTCATCGGGGCTGTAACGAATTTGGCTCGTTCCCTCTTATTGCGGGTCGGGCTCGATGCCGAGGCCAACCCCGCGAGCTGTTGGGTGTCGAGGGAGTCGCCCGCCGCTTGCTCCCGCCTCTTCCATGGATTTAATCGGATATCTCCCAGTTTTGGGGTGTATTAGCGTATTCGGCCCGCTCCCCAGATCTCGTTTTGAGGCGCGTTTCACCTCAGAGCGGCGTAATTACCCCCGAGCGCCGTTAGCGCGCTGCGGGAACGAACCGGGTGCCGTGGAGGAGGCCGGAGGCGCCTTAGGGTGACGCGGGGGGATGATTTTGAAGGCTGTAAAAGACGAGACGGGGCGCGGGGTTAGAAAGCTGCCTCGGAAGCGTAATCTTCACACGTTTTTTTTTTTTTTGCTTTGAAAGCAGACGGGCGTTCAGCTCGCCACCATCATCTGTTCAAATTCAGCCTGTGCCAAGAAAGAGTCTCGATTCTGTTGCCTCCTCTTACAGCTGCTGGTTTTTCCTCCTTGCTCAGCAAAATTTTGGGGTGATTTCCAGGTTTTCTGCTTTTCTCAGTAGAAACGCTCCGGTCTAGATTTAATTCGCCGGTCCCATCCTGCTGACAACAACTAGGCTCGGCTTAGCGTTAAAACCGGCGCTCTGCTTGCGCGTTGCTGCGTTTGAGGGTCGGTGGTTTCATCGGGGTGGATTTTCGGGAAGCGCTGTAGGAAATACCTTTGAGTTAAGGTTTATTTAAGGAAAAATTGCGATTCTTTAATAGGGGTGGGCTGCCTGTAACCTTAAATCTTGGCTCCTGAAAGCGGTGGGATCTCCGTGAGCCAGCCCTTCTGAAAACCAGACAAACCCCGCTTTTATTTGTAATATAGTGAGTTTTACACCTTCCTTACACCTTCCCCTTTCTGCTTTATCTCCTTGCGCTCGCTCCAGAAGCGTTGGCGTCGCTCCAGGTATCTGCGGGCCTTCCAGCAGGGAAGAGCGAGCGGAGTCGGGGCTGTGTGCTGCGCTGCTTCGCTCTACCTGTGGGGTTGTTTTCCACCCTGGTTATTAACAAGGGGAAGGGAAAAAAAAATCAGTGGTCAGCGTAAAAGAATAATTTGTAATTAATTAATTCCCTTCTTGCGTCGTTGGGGCGCGGCCTGAGCGAGGTTTCCTCGCTGCTCCTGAAGTTTGGGTGGGAAGGAACGGCTCGGCTCCTCTGGGAACCCAGCTTCGCCTTGCAGAGCTGAATTTCAGCCCTCGACAGCCGCTTTTCGGGTTGAATTTTTATCCATTTGACAACTGCTTTTCAGGTTGAATTTTAGCTCTTCAGCAACTTCTTTTTGGGTTAAATTTTAGCCCTTCGACAACCGCTTTTCGGGTTGAATTTTAGCCATTTGACCACCGCTTTTCGGGTTTAATTTTAGGCCTTCGACAACCGCTTTTCGGGCTGAATTTTAGCCATTTGACCACTGCTTTTCACATTGAATTTTAGCCTTTCGACAACCGCTTTTTGGGTTGAATTTTAGCTCTTCAACAACCGCTTTTCGGGTTGAATTTTAGCCCTTCGACAACCGCTTTTCAGGTTGAATTTCAGCCATTTGACAACCGCTTTTCAGGTAGAATTTTAGCCCTCAAAAACCACTTTTCGGGTTGAATTTTAGCCCTCAAAAACCACTTTTCGGGTTGAATTTTAGCCTCTAAGCAACCGCTTTTCAGGCTGAATTTTAGCCCTTGACAACTGCTTTTTGGGTCGAATTTTAGCCCTTTGACAACCGCTTTTTCGGGTCGATTAACGAGCACGTTGTGCCTTTCGGATGCTCTGCCCGGCTTTCTAGCCCCTGCTGATGGATTCGTCGTACAACCGCCCTTCCCGTGGACTCTGCGCTTTGCCTTCCCTTCCCAGCAAAGGGCTGGCCGAGGGGCGAGTCCTCGAGCGGCCGCTGGTGCGCGCGAGGCGGTGCCGAGCCCCGATCGCCATCCGTGCCGCCGTATCGATGAGGTCGGGGCTCCTCCAGCTTCTCGGGAGCGTTTGGGGCTCGATGGCCGCAACGTAACTGAGTCCTTACGCACTAAACATTGCCGTGGGTTTGTGTTCGGAGGCAAAAGCCTTGAATTAAGTGCCGACACAGCTGCGCCGCGTAGGAAACGCTTAGGGCTCGTATAGGTAGCGTTAAGGTTGTGCTCCTCTAGGATGCAGGCAGGAAACTCCAATCTGAAAATAATTAATGAGTCGCGGTAACTAAAAGCCCCTCGGAGTGCTCGAAGCCGAGCAGGATGGACCTCGGTCTGCCCACGATCCGCAGGAACATCCAAGCGCCCCCGTCCCCGCACTCGGAGCACGTCAGCGGGGAAGAGGAGAGGCGAGGAAATCGGCCGGGAAGAGCTCGGAGAAGTCAGCGGGGGCTAAAATCCTTCTGTAAATGCTTTCCCCGAAGGAATGATTTCTTCAGAAAATGGCTGACGAGTAAGCGATGGCGTAGAGTTCGCCGCAGCTGCTACGAGGGACGGGCTTTAGGATATAGGCGCTACACATCTGGCCGTTGCTCGATTTTTACGCCCGTCACGATGGTTTTCGGATGCTGCCGCTTTTCCCCAAGGAAAGGTGAGCTGAATTATTGCTTCGGCGCGCTTCCCTCCACGCTCCAGCCATCTTCGAGCCGGATCCTGCGTTGATTTGTTGGAGAACAAATTGTTGGAGAATTCAAATTCATGCGGCTCAGCGTAAATAAGGGGAAAAGAAAACATCTTGATGTCCGCTACAGCTACTGCGATACCCTCGGCAGTGGCCCCGGCTCAGGGGCGGTAGCAGATTTAACTTGTATTTTCTGATTGTTTAGCCCAAATCTCAGTTTCTGCTAATGTTCTTGGGTATTTCATCATGTTAACTAATAATTATAATTAATGGTAGTTAATAATTATAATGACAACCACCCGCGCCGCGCTCTAAATCCTGCCCCGTGCCCAGCAGCCTGCTTTCTTCCCCCTGTAAAGGATTATTTTTGTAGCGTCTAAACAAGAAGGATCCGGGGAAAAGATCGCGGGAAAGACCTCGGAAAGAAATTGCGGGAAAGACCTCAAAAAGAAATTGCGGGAAAGACCTCGGAAAGAAATCGCAGGAGGTTTTGAGGTGAATCTTGGGGTGTTTCGGAGCAGACAGCCCCATCTCCTGGCAGGATTTCTTGTGGGGAAAAAAGGGGAGCATCTCGCGGCGGGGAGTTTCGAGGCGTTGGAGGTTGCTGGGGCATCCGTCAGTCATGAGCAAATAAGGGCGGCTGGTAAAACTTGTTTCCGTGGCTTTACGAAGAGAAACGTGCCGATAAGGCGGCACGGCGGCACCGATTTAACTCCTTACTCTGCTTGTGAAGCCGCCGGCAGCTTCATCTTCATTTATTTTAATTGTTTCAGATGAGAAACACATGAACAAGACTTGAAATGCGATGAAACTGAGGATTTCTTTTACGAATGTATCACCCAGAGCATCGTTTCGTAGCCTGAATGTTTCCAGGCTAGAAATCCATACGTAATCCATACGTATTTCCCTAAGGTATGGAAATAATTATAGGATTCTGTGAGTCTCCAATCAAAGTGCTGAAACGGCCGCTCGTCTTAAATCCTCCCGCTTTCCCTCTCGAATCAGGAAATCGATTTATTTCAGCTCCGATACCTGGCTGCTGCGATAATTCCCAGCTTTAGCGGGTAACGATTTCCACCAATCCGCCTTCCCCATCCGACAGAAGTGGCTCGGGCGTTCGTTCGGCCCTTCTGTCTAAAATCACTGGAATTCGGGCTCTGTATTCCTCAGGATTTTTCCTAATTCTGGTAAAAATCATTATCAGCCTCTGCTTGTGCCGTTCTGGCATCTGGGAGGGACGGAATAACCCGCTCCGTGCTCTTTGAGCTTTTATTTCCACCCTCAAACCCTCTCACAATGCTTCCACTCCTGCTTCTGCCTCCTCCATCGCGTTTTCTAGGAGTTGCGGCCGCGGAACAGCAAACGCAATCCGCGTTCGTTCCTTGCGCAACTCCAACCTGGGGACTTTCTCGCGTTTAAGCGGATTAAATTTTTTTACAAAAGCAGGAAGAACGGCCCTCGAGGAGCAACGCCCGCGGCTGAGCCACGAAAGGGGGGTGTTTTGGGGGAGCGGCGTTACCCCCACGCCCTGGTTGTACCCTCGGAGGGAGAGACGTTGACCCGATGGTCTTCCTCGTCCACCTCTTTCATGACGAGCTGTTGCTGTTCCGGGAGTTTTCCCAGTTCTCCCACTGGAATAGAAGATTTTTTTTCTTGTTCCACATCTTAAAAGCTCCTAAAAAGCTCTTAAAAGCTTAAAAGCTTGATCGAACCTTGCTGGGGGTCAAGGATTGCTCTCTTCCTTGCGATAAGTAGGTTCAGTTTACGCCAGGCAGAGCCGAGATGCCACGATCCTTCCTCCTTTACGTCATTTATAGCGATTTTTTTTTTTTAATAATTTGGGATAAAAGCCCGTCCTTCAGCCCTTTGGGCTTGGGTTTGGGTCAAAACGGGATGAATTGGGTGCGGAAGAGGCGGCGTTTTGTGAAACGCAGGGCTCGAGGACGAGCGCGGACGCTTTTGGGGAACAGCCTGCCTCTCCTCCCCCGTTTTCCCGCTGCCGCCGGTTGCTTTTGAGCTGCTTTAACCTGGTTTTGGGCAAAACGTGAGGAAAAAAAGTCGCCGTCTCGTTGGGCTGAAGGCTTCGACGCCGCTCCTCGGGCCGCGGTGTGGCGGCGGCGGGGCTCCGGCCTCGGGGATCCCTCGGCTGCCTGAGGTGAGGGGGTTTGGGGGTGATGCCCGGGAGCGCGGCATTGTGGGACGGGGCCGGAGGCCGCCATTGCTGTGAGGGGGTGGGGAAGGGCCCGGGGTCACGGCCACGGCCTCAGGGGATCCGAGGGTCAAAGGTCAGTTTAGGAGCCGAGGGGGCAAAGGTGAGGGGTCAAGGGTCGGGTGTGGGGTCAGGGTTTCCCCAGGCCCGCGGGCACCATGGCGACCCCCATAATGCACCGTGAGCGGGCGAGCCCCGGCGCCGCCGCCCAATCACGAGAGGGAACGGCTGTGATTGACAGGAGGGAGGCCCACGGAGGAAGCGCCTCCGCCAATAGGCTCGGGGGATGGATGCGGGCTGGGGCGCGCTGGCCAATGGCAGCAGGGAAACGGTCGCGCCTCTACGGGACCTCGGCCAATAGCGGGCGCGGGGGCGGGCTGCCGCAGGGCGGCCAATGGGGAGCTTCGTGGGCGGGCTGGAAGGGCGGCGGGGCCCAATGGGCGGCGGGCGCGGCGCGCCTGCGCGGCGGGCGCTGGGGCGGGCAGTGCGGCGCCGCTGGCCGGAGGCGGAGGGGAGCGATGGAGCAGGGATACGGCGGTAGGTGCGGGGCGGCCCCGGCGCGCTCCGGGGACCGGCCCTTCCCTCCCCCGGGGGCGGCGGCTCGGTCCTTCCGCCGCCTCCGCGGCGACTCCCGGTAACGACGGGGGAGAAAAGAGGGGGTCAGCCCCTGAGGGAAGCGTTGTGCCCGCCTCCCGTGAGGGGGCGCCGCCGCTGATTGGCTGAGCGCCGCGTCGCTCGGCGCTAGGGCGCCGCCGATTGGTGGGCGGGTGGTATTTAACGATGGGGGGGGGGCGTTGGGGGGGGCGGAAATGGAGCCGGGCCCATTTCTGAAGACGACACAAAATGGCGGCGGCGCGGCCACGCCCCCCCCCGCCGCGTGCGCGCCGGTCCTCCCTCCCCACAGACGGTGACGGCTCCGCCATCGCCCCGGGGGGCTCCGTCCCCTCCTCGGGGGTCCCCTGAGCCGCCCCCCTTCCCCTCCGGTACCGGCTTCACCCCGGGCGGGACCGAAAATCCCCCCCCCCCCTTCCCGGGGAGACGCAGCAGCGGCTCGGTTGGGAGCGGGGGCCTGAGCCGGGCGGCGGTCACAACCCCGCCATAACGAGCCCAGGCGGCTCTTCCCCCCCCCCCCCCCCCCCCCGAGGTGCCCGCCTCAAGCCCTCCAGGTGCGTCCTTGCCCTTGAGGTGTTTCCCTCCTCCCCGGTATAACACCAAAAAGGCGTCCAACGAAGCGTAAAGGAGCAGGTGAGAACCCTCCGAAACACCGGCGAGCAGGGAAACGTCGTCAAGCTTCGTTGGTCGGCGTGGGGAAGCGATTTGTGAGGGGAAAACGCCGTCCCCCTTCGTCAAAGCGCCGTTGAGTTCGTTAGCGTCGGCGCGCTCTCTTTAACCTCTTTTAAACTACGAAACAAGGCTCGCGGAGGTGGAAATGGAAAGGAAGCCACCCAAACTGAAGTTTAACAGGTGAACATCGGTTGTTTAAAGACCCTCGATGAAGTTTATCCGGATGTGAGATGGCGGCACGTGGGTAAACGCTCCCAGATCTGAGCCTGACAGCCCGGATCCTCTCACCACCGCGCCGGTTTTGAGCCCTCCGTCCTCGTCCCACCGTGAATTCACGCCTCGCTTGGCTTCTGTTCACGTCCAGGGATGTGAAGGTCCCGCCAGGGCGATTTTTAACTCGCTGTTGAAAACACTTCCTTGGGTTTTATAACGTAATTATGACTGCGGCAGGATTTTATAAATAATAGAGCAGCGATGCCGTTTCCCCGTGTGTTTTATCGAGTTGCTAATACCCGGCACATCGCTTTTTCTGCAGGGATCATTCATAATTCATCCCGACATCGTGTTGACACAGAGCCGTTGACAAGTTGCTCTTTCCAGGTTCCCTCCATCTCAGCTTTCAACTTGGTGCAGATCTGATGCCCGGCGCCTCTTTTATCCTGCTTTTAAAGTGTTTTTTCACTTCTTCAGGTGTAAAAATGAGGCGAGAAAACTCAGCAGGATTAAAAACACCCTAAATGTGTGTTAAATCATCTACGAGTGCTGGTTTCTCTCTACTGACAACCGAGCGAGTCCGGATAAACAACTCGGGAAGAATTTAGGCAGCTAAAAGTTATTCCCGAGAAAGATTTTGTTGGATTCGTGATGTTAACGAGCTGCTGAAGAGCTGGGATCTTCCCTTCAGCTTGCAGACCTATTAATAAATTCAAACCGCCGAGCGTTTTGCAGCTTTAGCGAAGTTTTGTTGTGGATTTTTACTGTTCTACGGTACCAAAATGAATGAGTTCTTCCATATTTGGGGTTTTATGAATAAACCTCAGGTGTAGCTGGCTCAGCTTAGAACCAGCCCCGTTATATTTTAATTCCCTGCGTGTTGAGAAACGTACAGTTCCACACGAGCGGGTTTTTGAGGAGAGCGCCCTTTGCAGTCGAGCCTTGTGTAGGAGCCTGTGATATATAGATTTAATTTAAATACCGTGTGATTCCAGCAGCGGATAAACTATTCTCCGCGGATAAAGTCCTTTGTTGAAATCAGCGGGAGAACTTCGGACCTCTGCTTTCGGGAGGAGTTGCCTCCTGAGCCCCGGCTTTTTTTTCTGCGGGTGTTAAACTTCATTTCTCAGCACTTCGTGTAGCCCGAACAACGTAAATCTCTCGACGCTGCTCCGTCATCTCCGGATTCGCGCCCTGCTCGTACACATGTGCGGAGAAAAATGATTCCCAAGCTTTTCCCCCAGCTCGGGGAGCGCTGTCTAGGGAATTAGCTGGGAGCCAGGACACACGACGCACTCAGCTCAGTAAAATTCACTGCTTGGTCCCTTCCAAATTGTTCTTTTTTTCCTGCTCTGTGCTTTATTTCATGTTTATTTTCCCAAGAGAAGGCGATGATGATTTATTCCGCTGATTTTTTTTTTTCCCTCCTGGGGATATTTACGGACGTGCCATGCCGCTGCAGAAGTGACGGATGCAACCTCGGCTCGTTGGTGCCGAGTCACGAATACCCGAGTGTCTCATCTAGTGGGTTTTTTTTTTACATAATATTTAGTTTCAAAATTAGACGTTGAACTCTTAATTACCACGTTCTTAAGTTGTACCGAAAGCTTGAGGTCTTTGCTTTGAAAGCTTGAGGTCTTCGCTTAACCCAGATTTCTTTTCGTGGTAATCGCTGCGTGAACAGAACGTGCCCTACGTCTCGGCAAGCCAAATGCCAACGTATACGCGCGGAACTGAAAAGCAGAGAGCTTTAACCTATAGAATCTGGAGGTACAAAGCGGTGGGGCTCTCTTGGGCTGAAAACACTGCATTTTGGGCTGAGCAGCCTCCGTTTTCCTCGAGGTTTTGCGCCGGGGCCAGGCTATTTTTGCCTCCTGACTTAACTTACCCAAGGTTTTATCGACAGACGGCTTAAAAATCGAAGGAGAGGAGCTCGCTTTTGATCCGACGTCTGCGCGCGGTCGAAAGCGCGAGGGCTGCTGCTATTTTTGGCGTCGCTGGGTGAGAAACCGAGCGACCTGCCCAGAGAAAAGCTTCCCCGCGCTGGCTTTGCTTTCTCTTTCTGCTTTGCTCCGGCTACGAGCTCGCCCGGAGGCAGGCGTCGAACTGCGACAACCGGGGGTTCGGTGTCGCTTGGCGTCACTCGAAACGGTCGCGGGCGCTCCGCGGTTTGTTTGCAAGAGCGTTAAAATGAAGCTGTGGATTTAAAGTCAGGCTTTGGGGCGGCTGCAGTCGATGGAGCGGAGGTTTATCCTTAATTTCCGTGCTCTGTCTCGACCCGGTTGTCCCCACGAACCCCACCGGCAGCTGGAAAACCGCATCCCGGCGCCATCCCGCTGGAAAGCGAAGCTGAACGGCGAGTGACTCGACCTAAAAACACCAACGGTGGGAAAGGAAATTATTGGGTAATAAGGCTCCGATTTGAAAAGGCGTTTTACGTGTCGCAGTTCCTGTTTTGCCGCGGTTTCTCTAGGAGTTCAAAAAATACGGCGGTAACCCATTTCGCCCGCCGTTTCTGCGGGTTCCGCCTGTTTAAGGCGATTGCCCGCGAAAAAAATAAAGCCGTTGAGAGGGAGAGGTGTCCCCCGCGTCCGTGGTGGGGGTTCGCGCCGGGAGCTGGGGGCTGCAAGAGAAGAGTTTTGTAAAATTGGGGGCTGTCTCGAAAAATAAATATTTTGCAGAATTGGGGGTTGTTGCCGAAGACAAAAGAGTTTTTGGAAAACTGGGGGCCGTCTCCAAAAAATAAAAGCTTTGCAAAATTGGGGCCCGCCTCGAGAAAAGAGAAAAGCTTTGTGAAATTGGGGGCTGCTGCCAAAAACGTCAAAGCTTTGCAAAATCGGGGGCTGTCTCCAAAAGTTAGAAAAGTTTGGCAAAATCGGGGGCTGCCGCCAAAAATAGAAAAGTTTGGCAAAATTGGGGGCTGCCTCTAAAAATCTAAAAGCTTTGTAAAATTGAGGGGCTGCCTCCAAAAAATAGAAAACTTTTGGCAAAATCAGGGGCCGCCTCCAAAAATATATAAAAGCTTTGCAAAATTGGGGGCCGCCTCCAAAAAAAGAAAAGTTTTTGGAGAATCGGGGGCTGTCTCTGAAAAATAACGTTTTGGAAAATTGGGAGCCGCTTCCTAAAATAGAAAAGCTTTGCAAAAGTGGGGGCCACCTCCAAAAATCGAAAAGTTTTGCGGAATCGGTGTCTTAAGGTGCAGAAAAGCAACGTTAAAAGAAGGAAGGAAGGAGTGCGCGTGTGTGATTTTGGGCTTGCGCAGGCTCTTCCTCGGCTGGGGAACGTTTGGAGGGGGATGAGGTTGCTGAAGGGAAGGGAAACCGCAGATCCGGGATAATTCCAGTCCGTCGGAAGCCGGGCATCAGTAGTTCTGCTTGCGGGCCAACTTATTTTTCTGATCAGAATCATAAATAAAATTAAAAAGAATTATTTTCCCGCAGAGAAGCGGCAGCCAAAACTCTTGGAAATGTTTTCAGCAAAAACCCCAGCGTTTGGCGTTTGATTTCAACCTTTAATTTTGACGATCGGAAGGTTTCGGCGCGGAGCTTTTTTTATCCGATGGCCTTCGAGCAGATGAAGGCGTTCGCCGAGCTCTTTCGGGGATCGCTGCGGTGCCGGGGATGCAGATTCCACCCTGGAAACTTTGGAAAAGGTTTAAAATGGAGAGGGGATTTATTTTGGTGAGAAAAACAGAGCGTGGCAGCTGCTGTGAAATCAAAGAGCCGGCGAAGTCGTGGCGGGAGCTCCTGCGCGTCGCGGCTCTTCGCTGCTTTTTCCACCTGGGCGAGTGCTTCGTCCTGCCGCCGTTTTGGACTGAGAGGCCGGACCGAAGCCGCCTCGTTAGCGCAAATCTTGCAATTAATGCTGAAATTGGAGGGAGCGCCATTTATTTTATCGGCTCGTCTAATAGCGGTGCTCGCCTTGGATCCCTGGACAAGGATATCCGATATTCCCTAGGAAAAAGGACGCTTCTCCTGGCGTAACGCAATCGAAACGTCCGTTCTCGATGCCGGTTCAGCTCTTTGGGTGATTTATCCCGCAACTTTTCTCCTGTATCAACACAGCTTTGCGCCGTTGTTACGTCAAGCGCCTCTTAAAAGCGATTTCTCTTTCAAAACACGGTGGTGTTCTTTAATTCAAACCACCTCGACCTTTAGATTGCTGAAAGAATCCCAACTAAAGCATCGGGCAAGCTTCAGGCCTGTTTCCCAAACAATAAAACCCACAATGCAGCTGTAATTAAAGACTTTTATTGGGTTTAGGGTCAATTAAGGGAAGAAACCAACCCCGTGATAGCAGCAGAGGCGATCCTTCTAACGGCTCCGTTCTTTTCCTTGCAGGTTATGGCACCTGGAATACTGGGGCCACCAACACTCAAGGTGAGTTTTGTGTATCGAAAAATAGATTTAGGGACTTGCAATTTTAGATTAGAACTTATTTTTAATTCTTTTTAGCCAGGCTAGCGTAATACGGAAGCAGTTTTTGCAGCCTGCCTTCTCCTCTACCTGTTTTAAGTGACTTTTGGCTTGTTTTGGGGTGAAAGCTTCCTCCCTCGTCTCGTGATCTGCTCCAGTTCCCACCGTCGTGTACTGGAGGAACTGGTCGCGGTCTTGCCTGTGACGAATAACGCGCTTCGCTTTCTCTCCTGAGATTTATTAGCGCCGCAAAAGGCAGCGTGTCCTGGGGCGCCGGGGAGTCGGGGCGCTCGCCTTCGCTCTCCCTTCCAGCCTAAACAACACGGGAAGCAGCGGGATGCTCCCGAAAGCGATAGTTATAACGAACGTATCTGCTTTTGCCGTGCTTTTACTGCTACTTCAGGGGTTTTATGGAATCATCGGAGTTGTTTACAAGTGCAAATATGTGAAAGTTTCAAAAAACGTGTTAAAAATGTGTATATTATCCATTTCATGTTCATAATTAGCTCTTGGAAGTCCCAGCTTCTTTCTTTCCCATTCTGTGCCAAAGCATCCGTTGTTTTTTACCAGCAATTCAACTGAATTATATATATTTAATCTCTGAACTTTACACTTGGTTGCTTTTTCAGCTGAAACACTCTCTTCTTTTTGTCCCGTTCAGGTACATACGCAACGAACGCGACGAGTTGGCAAGGTACGTGCTAAAAACCGGGCGCCGGGGTGCCCTGCTCGCTCCCTCGAGCTGGCTGTGGCGAGCGGAGCCGTTTCCCAGCTCCTAAACTGCCTCGAAGCGCGCCGCGCCGGGCTCTTAAACCGCTCCTCCTCCCAAATCCCTGTATTTATTTTTCCCTCCCTCTGTGATCACGGCTGTTTCTTCTGCGAAGGGGTGACTGGCAGCCGTCTTTTCCTTAAAGCAGGAAAATGAGCGCACGGATGAGGAAAGTTCATTTATTTTACGTCTCGTGTTTCTCGTTTGATCTGGGACAGCCAGATGTGTGCATTGATAAACCGATTTTACTGAGATGAGATTGTTTTCCCCTCAAAGGTTTGCCCTTGGACAAATGCCGTTCTCCGTGCTGGCGCTTCCTCAATGAATCATCGTTTGCTTTCACTAATAAACTTTTCCTCTCGGAGCAATTAATTAATTGGCCTTGATTTGGATCTTACGGCTGTTTGAAGCCGGTCTTAACATATTCCCAAGCAAAAAGCCCGAGATTCTTTTAGAAAATATTACTTCTTTGCTCCTCGCAAGATAAAATTGAACGCTGCACGTTGGGCTGTGGATTCAAACCTCCCAGCTCAAGTCATCGGTGAAAATGAAGGGGTTTTTTTTTCTTCTATTATTCCTCTTTTTCGTAAAACCCGGGCGCTCCTGTCAAGGACTCGTGCCCCGGGTATTGTGCCGATGCAGCGCAGAAAGGCCGTTCCTGCTCCGGAGACCTTTTAATCGTAATAAAAACACAAGTCGCAGGCAGATGGGGGGAAAACAAAGACACAACGAGGCGGCGCGGGTCGGCACAAGCGGCGGCAGCACACCGGCGGCCGTAATGATGTCAATTTTATCGCAGGCGTCGCCGAAAAGGAGATTTAAGAGGGATTATTATGGCGGTCGCTTTACGAGAACCCTGGGAGCGGTACAGCGAAGGGTTTGGCGGGTCAGAAGCGGCGAGAGGAGGCTCGCCGCGTAGCTCGTGGCACGGAGCTCTGCCTGAGCGACGCCGGGGCCGTGGAGTTGCCGCAAGGATTGTCGGGAACGCGTGCGCATCCCTTAATCAGGATTTCGGGATCGCGCGAAGCATCCGGCAGCTTGATGAGCGCGGCGCGTTGCTTTTTCCGCCGTGCCGTGGCATCTTGCCACAAGACTCCAACTCGCTGCTTTGATTTTCTGATTAATTTATTTCATCGCGGTCCTTTTTGGATGGATGTGCAGCGATGGCGCCCGGGGGCGCATCTGCTTTGGCTTTTCTTGGGTCGTTTTGCGGGACCGCGCGACGTAAACAGCTCGCGTAGACTGAGCTTGTTAAAAAATTGCAAATACACCCGCGGCGCTCCCGTTTCTGCGGTTAAAATGGCCCAGAGGAGGAAGGTCCTTACGCTTTTGGGGTTGGGCAACGAGAATCTTTGATATTTCTCACTTTAAGAAACCAAATTTCCTTGAAATGAGGTAAAACGCAGCTGCAGCCTTGCCTGGTAGGGTCCGTTCGCGTCTAAACTCTTTATAATATTATTTTAACATTAATTTTATTTTCCTTTCCTGCCAGGCTATGAAGGCTACGACTACTACAACACCCAAACCACCGCCACTAACACGGCGGCCACGTACAACTACGCCGCAGCCGCTGCCACCTCCAGCAGCTGGGAAACCCCCAAAACTTCGGATATGAGCATGAACGCCGACGTCGGCGCCGCCATGCCCGTCGCCTCCTACGGCGCCGAGACGTCGGCGAACGAGAACTCGGATTCCATCATAGCCAAAATCAACCAGCGGTTGGATATGCTGTCGAAGGAGGGCAGCGGCGGGACAGGGGAGGGGATGGAAGACCAGGAGAGGTGACCGTTCCGCTTCCGATTTATTCTTAATAGTAAAAAAATAATCATGGCTTTTAATGACTGGAAATTCCGATTAAGCTGTTCTAATTGCATAGGCGCGATCCAGCGTTTGTTCCCTGGAAAACGAGCTCAACTGCTTATTTCTGAGCTCAACTGCTTATTTCTGAGCTTAACTGCTTATTTTTCACCTGTCCTCATGCGTATGTGCGCCCATACGCGTACATATTCAATATCTCTCTCTCTCAAACGTCTCAAACTTGATGTCCAGGCCATTAAAAGCGACTTCCAGTGTCGTTTCAATTCCTACATTTTGCAGAAGGTTTTTTATTTCTAATTTTTAGGTTTCTTGAAGTATTTTTTTCCCCTCTGCGTCCCTTTTTCCTCACGGCTGCCCAGTAATTACCTTTTTTTTTCCTCCCGCTGGGTTAAATTACGCCAGCCTGGAGAGTTGTTTCGTATCGGCGCGTGTTTTGCTGCTGAAATAATAATACAGAGCTTGGCAAGAGTTACTGAATAAATGAAATTTTGCCTTTTTTGTTGGCCGTTTGATGCTCGCCGCTGCGGTCAGACAAGATGCCGCGGGGTTTATCCGCATTAATTCGCACCCGGAGGCAGGGCTACAGGACAACGAGAAGCAGCTTTTCCCTGGGGAAGCTTTTGGGATCTGCTTTTCCACCGGCAAAACTTAATTCAGAGTGGTTTAGCGCTGTAAAGTTAGGACATCTCTGAAGGATTTCTGTTCAGATACTCGTGCAGAAAACCGCAGTTCTTTGATATTTATTTATTTTCCCCGAACCTGAGAAAAAGGTGGAGCAGGATACAGAAAGCGATCGGTACGCAGGGTTTAAAAGCATTTTTATCCCGTTTTTTTCTGGCCAAAACCATTGGGATTGCGATAAAACCGGCTGCGAGCGCCTGTATGATGTGCGGGGATGTTATTCTCGCTGCTGACCGTTGTCTCTTCCTGCGCAGCTCTTTCAGATTCGAATCTTTTGAATCCTACGACTCGAGGTCTTCGATGAACGACCGCGATGTCTACCGATCCGGCTACAATTACGGAGAAGTCGGAAGCGATCGGAACGATTCCTTCGGGAGCCAGTTCGATAACCGCAGGGATCAATCTCGGAACCGAGGAAACAACTACGGCCTCATCCGAGGACGGGGTCAAAACCGCGTTCAAAATCGAGGGCGTCTGAACGCTTTCAACCGCACCGACCACTTCATGCCCTCCTCCAGCTCCGAGCGCCTCTCGGCTCGTTGGAACGAGTTGAACTACATGGGCGGGCGCGGGATGGGGGGTGCCGGCTCCAACAGGCTCCCTTCCCTCTTTTCCCAAGCCCTCGTTCCCGATTACGGCGACTACGGCGATTACGGAGATTACGGCGACTACGGCGACTATGGGGATTACGGTGATTATGGCGACTACGGCGATTATGGTGACTACGGAGACTATGACTATGGCATGATGGGGATGTCGGGCATGGGAATGGGACGGTATGGGAATGTGCCGTATGGAATGGGGAGGCAGCGGAACAGAGACAGGATGGGTACGGTGCCCTGGCACATGAACGCGCTCATGGTAAGTCGTCGCCGTCGGGTTTTGTTGTTGTTTTCCTTGTCAAGATTGCTTTTTTGGCTTCGCCGTTCGGCTGTAGAGCGGAGCGCGAGTCTTAATTCGCGTCGCTTCCGCCACGGAATAATTGAAATCTTCCTGGATGGAGCAGAGCGTCCCCAGCTTGCGTAGACCCATTTGCACAGAAAATAGAGCCTCCGAGTCCTTGCCCCATCCCAAACCCGCTCTCCAGGGCCGCTAACCCACCTATAAAACCCTTTTATAGCCCAAAATAAGCCTGCAGGATCACCAGAATTTAAACTTTTTAAAGAGCTGTAGCAGATGGGTGGAATATTTTGATTTTTAAGCTTTTTTTAGTGCCTCGAGTTGATTGATACAACTGATTTCTTCCCACTTTAGCCCAAGAGAAGAGGGTTCCGAAACCGCTCAGGAGGGCGATCGGACGGCGAGGGCGGAGGACGCAAGCGAAAACAGTCGCAAAGCGGAGATGAGCCGGACAGCAAACAGGCGAAGACCGACAGCGAAGGAGACGACACCGAGAACGGTACGAGCCGTCTTCACCGCCGTTTTCCCCCCGTTTTTCAGTGTTTTATCTTTCAGCTGACCGATTTCAAAGCCCTTGTAGTTTTTTCAGTCGGTACAAATACTCCTACAAGCGCGCAGCCTTTGTGAGCTGTGTGTATTTTGTGGCCTGGGACAAAAGACCCCCCCCCGCCACCACCTAAACGATTTTTCTTTTGTGCAGCAGATGAGGGCGAAGGAGAGGAAAAATCCGGCGATGAAGCTGACAAAGGTGTAAGTAACGTTTTTTTAATTGATCTTGGTGGCAAATGTGGGGATATTTAAGCACTCGAGCAATTTCCTCTGGTTTTTTGACCGCACCGAGGGTCGGAATATTTAAAATCACTCTGAAACAGCGTTTTGAGCCCAAATATTGTGAAACTATTTGCTCCTCGTAATTTCCCCGTGCCCTTCAGCGGGGATTACTGGCAGATTTCGCTCCACGAAAGGCACGCGTAGCGGCAAGGTTGGGATCCTGCGCCTGGGCTTCCGCTTCCGGCGAGGCTCGTTAGGGCTAAATCCCAATTAGCGCTTGGTTTCTTTCCTCGGCGGTCGGTTTGCCGGGGTGGCTGGGGGTCGTTGCCGCTTGGTTTAGTTCTGACTGCGTGTAACCTTCGGCGCGGTGTTCCTCGGAGCGGCCACTCGGCTGCCAAATATTTCAATTTTGATAGCGAGAAGCGATACTTAGCGATGACGTATAACCCGATACGTGGGAAAAGAACGCCTTTGTAACCGTTTCCAAAACTGGGTGTTTAATCCGCTCTGCGGTCGGGCTGGGTGGACTGAGAAACCTCCACATGGCGATAAATAACACCGGCGGCTTTTTGTGTTTCTCTTTTCCAGGAGGACGGGAATTGGGGCGATTTGGCGGAGGAAGGTAGGGTCTAACCTCACCTCACGTAGTCCTGGACTAAATCCTGCTCCGAATCCATCCGCTTCGCCTCGGGGCGCTCCCAAGAGCTTGATTTTTTCGGTGAAAAGCTGACGCAGCTCCTGCTGTGACCCGTTCACCAGGCCAGGGCTCCGGCGCTGCCCGTTGCGGCACAGAAACGCCGCGCCGGTTGGCAGGGGAGTGCCAAAACGGTTTAATTTCTTCTGGGCTTCTCGGCGCGGACGGTTGCCGGCGGTACGGGTGGGTGTTGGATATTAATTTATCTTCCCGCGCTGCTTGGAGGACGGCGGTGAGGACGCGCGTGTCTCGCAACGGGGCAGAGCAAAAATAGCATAAAGCGAATCATTTTCAGCGGAGGCTTCAGCCGTGAGCTAAACCTCGGTTTATTTTGATTTTTTTCAAATAGATGGGAATCTATCAAGGTATGTTAGAACACGAATTTTAAAAAATGTATTTTCTAAAGTGGCTGAAAGCACTTCAGCTGGTTTGGGATTGTAATTTTCTTTAAATTGATTTAATTTCATTTAAATTAAAGACACGTCAACCCCAAGCGCGTTGTGCCTTCTGCAGTAGCGCGATTAGGGGAAAACCACGTGGAGGACTTTTGTATCCTCAGGATTGAGGTGTCGCTGGGCGTTAAAATTCTCATTTAAGCCTCCCTCTGATGCCCGGGTCTGGTTTCCAGGCTCCTTTACCTGAAAACTTTGCAGGTAAATTATTCCCCAAATCCTTTGAGGCTGATAGGCCTCTGCCTCGGGGCTTTCTACCCCAAAAATCCTGCAGAGATCAGGATCTTTAGTTCTTTTTTGCTTTCCCAATTACCGAGGCTGTTGGGAAGGCGACGCGAGGGACGTAGCCAAAACCGTCGCGAGGAAGCAGAACCGCCACTCGAGCACTGCTAGCCTCTCTGCTCGGTTTTGTTACTGAACTTTCTTGAGGAGCTTTGTCAGCCTCGTGAAAAATAGGTGAACTTGGAAAAAATGAGAACACGGGGAGAAGCAGCAGCTCCTCCCGAGGAAGGGAGATGGAGCGGTGTCTTCGCAGCATCGTAAAAGTCGGGGCGTTTTCCGCTCCCGCCGTGTCCCGTCGCTGCCTGCGAAGGCTTTGAGCTGCTGGGGGAGGTTGAGAGAGCTGGAGGGGAGGAGGGGTCGGGTTTTACAGCAGCCGCCAGAGACCTCGGGAAGAGGCTGCCGCTTCCTCGCCGTCGGAAGCTGATTTGGGAGAGATTCCGGAGACCAAAAGCCGTTGGGATTTCCCAAAACGAAGAGATTTGGGTCCCAAAATACCTCAGCCAGCGAAGTGGGGGATTGTGAACGCGGTAATTCTGATTTATTCTGTTTTATTTCCTGCCCTAGCATCTGGAGATGGCTGTGAAGATGACGACGAGGAGGTGAAAAAGAAGAGGGAGAAGCAGCGGAGAAGAGATAGGATGCGTGATCGTGCTATGGACAGGTAAGGAGAGCGATGAACCGGTCCGGTCCGAGCACTCCCGTGAATAACGCTGCCCCGGGACGTTCCTCTGCGCAGACGTGGGATAAATCTGCTGCGGGATCGTGGTTTGGGGCTCCGCGTTCTGATTTCAGCAGGGTTTTTTTCCCTTTTTTGTATGTTTTATGGCTGTTGTAAGACGAGGAGAACGCTGTGCTGTTCAATACATAGATCAGTGTAAAGTTATAAATTCAGAAGGGTTTTTTACGCGGCTGTATACGCATCCTTGCTATAAAATAATACAGTAAGCGACCTAAAGACTGAGCGGCGAAGGCGGCACCGGCGTTTCTGTGCCTCAGGGTTCTGTATCTCCGCACCGGAGAGAGGATTTTCATATCAAACAGCGCCAATTCACCTCCCGCCCTCTGAATTTCCCCAGTCGCTTTTAAACTCCCGCAGGGTTTTAGCGTCTGTAGCAAAAAGTTTTACGGAGAAGTAGGTGCCGTTTAATCCGCGCGGGTTCTGCAGCGATGGTAAAGCTCCCAAAGTAAAATTGTGTGGGGAGGCACTTGGGGAAAAAAAAGAAGAGGTAGAAAACCGCGACAGGGGCGGTAGCGCTCTCGTCTTGATGTTCTCGTTAAGCTGAGCTCGGTTCTCGTTAAGCTGAGCTCGGTTCTCGTTAAGCTGAGCTCGTTCCTCATTTGCGGTACGGGTGCTCTCTTTAGAATCCAGTTTGCCTGTTCCGTCTGCAAGTTCCGCAGTTTTGAGGAAGAGGAGATCCAGAAACACCTCCAGAGCAAGTTTCACAAAGAGACTTTGCGCTACATCGGTACCAAGCTCCCGGATAAAACGGTCGAGTTCCTGCAGGTAGGTGGGCTGCCGGGGGCCGCTCCGCCCTTCCCTGCATCTGTGCTGGGATCGCCAGGCCGGGTCTGGGAGGTCTGGGATGGATTTGGGAGGTCGAGGCCGGGTCTTGGGAGGTCGAGGCCGGGTCTGGGAGGTCGAGGCTGGGTCTTGGGAGGTCGAGGCTGGGTCTTGGGAGGTCAAGGCCAGGTCTGGGAGGTCGAGGCCGGGTCTGGGAGGTCAAGGCCAGGTCTGGGAGGTCGAGGCCGGGTCTGGGAGGTCGAGGCCAGGTCTGGGAGGTCGAGGCCGGGTCTGGGAGGTCCGGGCCAGGTCTGGGAGGTCCAGGCCAGGTCTGGGAGGTCCGGACCGGGTCTGGGAGGTCGAGGCCGGATTTGGGAGGTCTGGGACGGGTCTGGGAGGTCTGGGACGGGTCTGGGAGGGCCAGGCCGGATTTGGGAGATGCGGGCTGCGTCTGGGAGGTTGAAGCCGGATTTGGGAGGTTGAGGCCAGATTTGGGAGGTTGAGGCCGGGTCTGGGAGGTCCGGGCCAGGTCTAGGAGGTCGAGGCCGGATTTGGGAGGTTGAGGCCGGATTTGGGAGGTCTGGGATGGGTCGGGGAGGGCCAGGCCGGATTTGGGAGATGCGGGCTGCGTCTGGGAGGTCGAGGCCGGATTTGGGAGGTCGAGGCCAGGTCTGGGAGGGCCAGGCCGGGTCTGGGAGGGCCAGGCTGGATTTGGGAATTTCCAGGCTTACACGGGGACCGGAAGGGGTTACAGATTGATCCACATCCAGCCCCCCGCTTGGTGAGCTCGCATCACCGTTTGTTAACGCATCCCCCGATGACATCGCTTTGCGCGATGCCGTTCCTCACGGGTTGTCGTGTTGGGAGGGAAAGTGAATTGCATGAATTTGAACAGAAAAGCCAGGAATTCCTATTCCAGAGACGGTCTTCGCCGTCTGCACGCCCAGAGCTGAGGAAGGGGAGATAAGAACGGCATCATTTCGTTTTCTGGACGACCGGTGTTTGGTTTTGGGGGCATTTTTCAAGGATTTGGGGTCTCCCACGAGGAATCTGATGGTGACGTGGGAGCAGGGTTTTGTCTGGCTCCGATTCGGATTTTTCCGCCTCTCGCTCCGGTAGAAATGATGGGGAAGGGAAAAGACCTGGCTTGCCGGGTTTTCTCTGGAGAGCTCGTTTCCCTTGTGAGCTGCTCGATCGTCTCGGCGTGTCGTGAGAGGACGGCGAATTTTGTCCTTTTCCCTTCTAGGAATACATCGTCAACAGGAATAAGAAAATCGAGAAGCGGCGCCAGGAGCTGACCGAGAAAGAGGGCACGAAACAGAAGCCGGATCCTTTTAAGGGTAAGCGTCCGTTCTGCGGCCGGAGACGAGCGAACAGGCAAGGAAAGAAATAAATATTGCTCCCAAAGAGATACAGCAGCGCCAAGGTGAAGGATTTGGGTGACTCAGCCTCGGGTTCCGGGTGGGTTTTTGTCAATTTTGTGAAATAAATCATCTTGGTGAGGGAGGGGAAAGGCCCATCCTCGCCGCAGTTCCTCAAGCAGCAGATTCGCGAGGCTCGTGCCACGGCAGAGATACTAAAATTAAGTAAAAGGGGGAAAAAATCCCAGGAATTTTTGATTTTTGTGGCTGTTCGGTTGATGCCGCTGGATCCTGCGTTCGCTTTTAACGTTAAAAGACGGCGGCGAGGTTGATCTGTTGTGGCAACAAGCGCGACGGGGAGAAACCGGCTTGGCTTCGGCAGCGTGCCTGGCCCTGACAGCCTGCAGCGCTCGGCCGCGCCTGTGCTGGGAGCGAGCTTAGTTAGGCCCCACGTCGGCTATAAAACCTCACAGGCGGAAAAACTGAGCCTAAGTAGAGAAGAGGAAGGAACCCAGAGCTGGGGGAAGCGCCGGTTGTCCCTTCCACTTTTATTTAGATAGATTTTTGGGGAGGCAGGAGCGAGGAAAACGGTAAATCCGTTGGTTCGGACCTCGGGCTGTTATCCCCGACTCTCTCCCTCCTACGCTTGGGTCCTGTGGTGACGAGATCCGTTTTAGAGCAGAATGACTCTCCTCCCCATCTTACAGCAACGCACGTGATATTTTTTTGTCTCCGAAAGCGGAAATTGGCAGGAATGCGGGCGCCGAACGCTGGTCGTGACGCGGGGTCGTTAGAGGGGGCGGCAAGGTGCCGGCGTCGTTAAACCGGCCGAACGTTTCGTTCGTTTGGGATCTTGGCTGACGTCTCCTCCTCGCTGCAGGTATCGGCCAGGAACATTTTTTCAAGAAGATCGAAGCGGCTCACTGCATGGCGTGCGACATGTTAATCCCTGCTCAGAACCACCTTCTCCAGCGGCACCTGCGATCCGCCGATCACAACAGGAACCGCAGGGTAAGCGATCCCGCTCCCTTCCCGACTGGAAGCGTTTTTATCGACGCCGGAGCGAGGGAACGTGGCCGGGGAGCTCAAGGTTTATTTGTGGCTTCTAAAGAAAAAAAATCTTCCTGGGATGGTTTTGGATCGCGGCAGGAGATGAAGCCGCTGGCTGAGGGAACTGTAAGGGGTTGTGGGATGGTTGCGGACGGGCCGCGCAGGGTTTGTTCTTCCGTAGGGAAACGCGAGCGGAGGAGAAGTGAGGAAACGAACGGAAAAAGTTGCTATTCCAGTGACAAATGGTGTCCCTCGGGGGTCCGTACTGGGACCAGTGCTGTTCAATAGCTTCACCAGTGACACAGCCAGCGGGATCGAGCGCGCCCGCAGCAGGTCTGCGGGTGACGCCGAGCTGAGGGGTGCGGGTGACACGCCCGAGGGACGGGATGGCATCCTGCGACCTGGGCAGGCTGCAGAGGCGGGTCCGTGGGGTTCAGCGAGGCCAAGGGCAAGGTCCTGCCCCTGGGTGGGGGCAACCCCCGGTATCGGCACAGGCTGGGGGATGGAGGGGTGGAGAGCAGCCCTGAGGAGAGGGACTTGGGGGTGCTGGGGGATGAGAAGCTGGCCACGGGCCGGCAATGTGCTCTCGCGGCTCAGAAAGCCAAGCGTCTCCTGGGCTGCATCCCCCGCAGCGTGGGCAGCGGGGCGAGGGAGGGGATTCTGCCCCTCTGCCCCGCTCCGGGGAGACCCCCTGGAGCCCCGCGTCCAGCTCGGGGGTCCTCAGCACGGGAAGGACACGGAGCTGTGGGAGCGGGGCCAGGGGAGGCCACCGAAATGCTCCGAGGGTGGCCCAGCTCTGCTGGGGGGGCAGGCTGAGAGCTGGGGGGGTTCAGCCTGGGGAGGAGGGGGCTGCGGGGAGACCTCACTGCGGCCTTGCCGTGCTTAAATAAAAAAATAAGAAAGGCGGGGACAGACTTTTTAGCAGGGCCTGTAGCGACCGGACAAGGGGGGATGGTTTTAAACTAAAAGAGGGGAGATTCAGACTGGAGAGAAGGAAGAAATTTGGTACGCTGAGGGTGGTGAGACACTGGCAGGGGTCGCGCAGAGCGGTGGGGGATGCCCCATCCCTGGAAACATCCCAGGCCAGGCTGGAGGGGGCTGCGAGCACCCTGATCTGGTTGGAGATGTCCCTGCCCGTGGCAGGGGGATGGACTGGATGGCCTGGAAAGGTGCCCTGCCATCCCAAAGCCTCCTGTGATTCCGTATTAAATATTCCATATTAAATATTCCATGTTAAATATTCCATATTATATTATCCGGGCTTTTCCTTTGCGCTGGGGGTTTGGCAGGGTACGTTGTCCAGGCGTACCGCGTTAACGCGCGGGCTCAACGCTTCCTCTTTCTACGTTTGCGGTGCTCGCTAGAAATTAAAATGAAAAATGGCCTTTGAGGGCGCTTGGGGAATTAATAAACGAGCGGAATCGATGTTTGAATCGGCCCCGGGCCGGAGAGGGGCTTGGGACGTTGGAGGTGGAGACGGGGTGAGCTGCGGCCAGCGCCGCGCGGCCCGGCCTTCGTCCCCCCTGTCTTCGAGCGGCTGACGCGAACGGCGCTGTCCCGGATTCCATCTTGGGATAGCGGGGGGACGTTCCAGCTGCCGGCGCTGAAGCGCGTTTTTCTCCAGGGCTCGTGTTAGCAAAAGAAATACGGATTGCAGCCGCTTTTTCTGGGATCCGAGATGGGGATTCCCAAACCCTGCCGAGGAGGAGGGAATACAAACTCCGGAGCCGCGCTCCTCGTTGGAACGCTTCCCGTTTTGAACTGACCCCGATGTTCGGTTCCCTTTCAGATGGCTGCGGAACAATTCAAGAAAACCAGCTTACACGTCGCCAAGAGCGTCCTGAATAACAAACACATCGTAAAGATGCTGGAAAAATACCTCAAGGTGAGTGACCGAGAGAGTCGGCAACTCCTGCCGAGTTGCCGGAGCAGCGGGATCAGGCTCCGCGGTGGTCCCGGAGCAGCACGGAGCCGCCTCTCGCCGTGTGCCGCGTTATCGGTGACGGGGACGCCTCGCTGCGTACGCTGGGGAGAAGCGTAGGTTCCGCTCCGTTGCCTTTTTATCTCTCAAATCTTGGGTCTGGTTTCTTTTCTCCGTAGGCGGTTTACCACTTCTCGTGGTTTTTTGTTATTTCTTTCCCTCGCAGAGCGTACCTACCGTCGTTCCCAGGCGCGCGTAGATCAATTCCGAAACCGTCCAAAACGGAAACGTTTAATTAAAGAAATCAAAATAGCGAAAGGAACTCCGCTTCCCCAAAGCCACCCCTCGAGCCGTGGCCTTGGCGGGGGACGCCAGGTTCCCCCCCTCCCGGTGCAGGGAAGCGAGCGCTTGAATCCCGCTGGGATTGAATCCGACGTGGCCGGCTCCTGGCTCACCCCCTAATCCCGCCGGGAATTTTTACCCCGTCTAAAGAGCCGGGTTCTGCGGCGCTCCCGGCAGCTCGACAGAGCGCCCCGAGGTGGGGTGCACCCAATTCCCGGGAGGCGGAACACCCTCGTTAGCACCCCCTTCCCTTTTTTCCCCCCTCCTCTTCCCTTGGGAAGTGGCAGAGAACGCCCCAGCCGATCTTCAGAGCCGAGACGGAGCACGAGGCGAGGGCAGGGTAGGGTTCGCTTAAGCCCAAACCAGCGTTCGGAATTCCAGAAAGAAGCCCGGAAGGCAAGCGCAGTCTTCAGAGCATGGGGGGTTAACGCCGCTCCATGCGGGAACGCCGCCGCCGAGCGAGCCCCGGGGCGGTTAGGCCCGGCCTAAAGCGCCTCGCGGTAACCGCGGCTCCGGAGGCGGCGTGGGTTTACCGGGCGAGGTCCCGCATCCGAGAGAGAGGAAAGGTCGCAACCTCCTCCGCCAGGCGAAGATGAAAAAGAAGCGCTTTTGGCTACTTGTTCCCCGGGAATCCGGGAACAGCCCAGGATCCGGCGGGAGCGAAGCCCTTGTTTGCGAACCTGGCAGACGAGGGCAGGCAGATGCCCACCCACAACCCCCCCGCCACGGGGGAGCGGATGTTTCCCCTCTCCCACCGGCGTCATGGTTTTATTTTCGGTCTAAACCCGGACTGAGCTGGCTCTCATCATGCCCAGTCTTTGCTAAACTCTAGCAAAAAAAAAAAAACTAAAAACTGCGACTCCGCCCTCTGGGTCCAGTGAAAAAGAGACTTTGAGCTGAGTCGGTCGGCGTAGGATGGCCGGCTTTCCCCTTAAACCGGCCTCTCATACACGTTGAACAGGAGGGGGAGATTAAAAACCCTGCGGTACCCCACAGGAGAAAGAGAGGTGCAAACCTCCGGGATTTCTCAGAGAAATTTAAAAAAAAAAAATTTAAAAAAAAAAAAAAAAAAAAATAACCCCCCCCCAAAAGACCGGAACCACTTAAGCGCAACTCCGTCTACCCCTGCCAGGGTCCGCAGGCACGTCCACATCTCCTCATGATCAACGGTATCAAAGGCTGCCGGCAGATCTAAATGAATCGGCACGGGCGCCTGACCTTTGGCCATCGGCAGGAGGAGATCTCCGGATCCATCCCAGCACGGTCTCCGTATCATTCCCAGGTGCAAAACCAGACTGAAAAGGGGTGGAGGAAAATCTGAGGATTCCAGGTAATGCCAAGAGCCGCCTCGCCATAAACGTTCTCGGCAAACCTTCCCTCAGAAAGGAAGGCCGGAGACGCAGGGCGATTAATTAAGCAAGACTTGGCCGCATCAAGAGATGAGTTCTTGACCATCGGCCTAACGATTCCTCCTCGGAGGGATGGCGGGACACCTCGCCCTTCCCAAGGGAAGCCGTGACAGTCTCCACCACGAGTGGACTTCACCTCCCCCGGTAGATTTTACCGGCGATAATGGACGTTGGGGTCCAAATCGCGAGGTAGAACCCGCGGGTTTTAGATTCCCGCCCCGTTCCGTGACCTCCGTAGGTTGGGATCCTCAGCCAGAGAAGATGAACGTTGAGGTTTCTCCTCCACCTGCATGGATCTTCTCGCGTGGAGGCAGCCAACCTGGTCTGAATCTCTGATCGAGGCAGATATAATCTATATAATCTATATATTTCCCCCCCCCCGCCAGGGTGGAAAAAAGGAGGAAGGATCCGGAGAGCTTTTCCCCCCCTCCCGCTTTCCGAAATAATAAAACCTCTCCCCGCCGCCGCCGCCGCCGCGGTCGATCAGATTTCAGGCGAGGGTTTCTGCCGGCGTCGGCATGCCGCCCGCCCTCCTTCCCTTCCCCCTTCTCGCCGCGATAGCGGAGGAAAAAATGCAAAAAAGAGGGAATTTGGAAAAGCAGGGTTTGGCCTCGGATTGCGAGACGGGGGCGTGCGGGGCATCTCCTCTCTGGCAAGGTCAAGGTCAAGGTCGTGGGGCAGCACCGTCCCGGCTTTGACCCCACAAGGGCTCAGCCCGCACTTCCGAACTTGAAACGCAAGCAGAGCCCCCTCCGGAAGCGAGGGGGAGCGGGGCCAGGGGCCGCCGTCGGCAAAAAGGTAACGAGGGCAAAAATAAAACCTAAAAACCACGTAAAACTGCAGAAAAATCCCCCCCAAACCCCCAAATCCGGAGGGTTTTGGTGTCCCCGCGAGCCCCCTCCCGCTAGGCCGTAGCGAGGGCTGCGAGGTTACGACCGCGTCTGGATTCCTCCATCTCCCGAAATAAAAATAAAAGAAACCGAAATAAAATAAACCGAAATAAAATCAAATAAACCAAAATAAACGAATAAAGGCGAGATGAAAACCTGGAAGCGTCGCCGCTCTTCCCAGCGAGGGAAGGGGAATCCGGCCGCTGGCGGACGGAGGGTTGAGGAATTCCTTGATTGGATTTTAATCGTCTTCGGTTAAACCCAAATTCCTCCCGGAATTTGCCGAGAAATCCCGGCACGCTTTCGCGGCAACGCCGGCGCGGTTCTTCCTCAGCGGAGGCGCCCGCGCCGCCGCCGCGCAGGAGCTTTTTTTTTTTATTCCCGGATTCTTTCCGCTCCTTCCCGGTGTGGGATCGTTTTTTTCCCGGGGTTCTTCTCTCGCTGCAAATCCTTTGGGATTTTCCACGATGGATTTTCTTGTATTTTTTTTTTTTCCCCCCACCATTTTAAGACTCGTCCGTCGCCAATTTTTTTCGCTTGCCAAAAAAAATCCTCTCCCGCGTTTTCACGGCGGAGATTCCCTTTGCCTCGCCGCAGCTCGATGACTCTTCCTCTCTCTCCCGTTTTTTTTCCACAGGGAGAAGATCCCTTTACGGATGAAATCGCGGATCAGGACGTGGATGAAGCTTTGGAAGGCGGAGACGGCGCCGGGGAAGGAACGACCGAAACGGCCGCCGCCGAGGTTACCCAGGAAGGAGAAGGCGGAATCGGAGAAGCTACGGAAACGGTGGAAGCTTCCGAAGAATTTTCCAAACCTGAGGAATTCCTTAAAAATTTGGGGGAGCAAGATCAGCCCCCCAAACCGCTGTTGATGCCCCCGTTCCTGCAAGACGACGAGCTGGAAGCGGAGGAGATGACGGCGGAGGTGACGGCGGAGGTGACGGCGGAGGTGACGGCGGAAGCGGAGGCCGCGGCGCCTTCGGAAGCTACGGAAGAGGCGCCTGCGGCTCCCGAAAATCCTCAAGAATCGGCGCTTTCCCCCCAAAATGAACCTGAGGGTTGGGCAGGCAAAGAGGAGGAGGAGGAGGAAAACGGGAGCGAGGCGGCGGCTCCGGAGGAGGAGGAGGAGGAGGAGGAAGAGGCTCCGCCAGCGGCTGCGGAGCCGCAGCCGGAATAACTGTGAATATTTGCGCGAAGGTGATGGTATAACCTGTGATTTATTTTGTTTTTTGGGATTATTCCTTTTTTTTTGGTATCGTTTTTCGAGCGCAGCGGCCGCTTTTGGTTTTAATTAAGGGGAAGAACCCGGTTGCTTCGTTAGGGAGCAACCCCCAGCGCTTCATTCATCTCGTTACCGATTAATTACGCTTCGTTTTTGCAAATTCTTTTTGTGTTTTTAGGACGAAGAGCGCAGGAAGCCGGACCTTCCCCGAGGAAAAGCCTCCGGCTGCGGCTCCGCCTCGTTGTATTTTTTTTTGGGGGGGGGGAGGGAGGGAATTTTAGAAAGAAAAAGGAAAACGAACCAAAAAAAACCCCAAAAAAAGCTGAAGTTTGGAAAAATAATAAAAGCATCGCTTCCATCCCGGCGGCTCTTTGGGTTTCGAGCGCCGGCGGGCCCGAGCCCTCGTCCTTCCCTCAGCCCCCGGCCTCCCTCGCACCTAAAAATCCCCCCAAATTGAGGCTTTTTAGGGAGTTAGTGCCCAAAAACCGGCATTTTTCTCGTTGGGAAGCGCATTCGTGTTCGTCTAGCGCCGTTAACGACGTCAGAATTGGGGGCGGTAACGCGTTTCGTTTCAGAGTTGCTTCCCTCTAGAAACGGGGCGGGTTTTTTTCTCCGGGCAAAGAAAATAGTGACTTTTCCCCCCCAAAAAAAACCCTTTTCTGGCAAAATTTGCAGGTCGTGGCCGCCTCCCCTGTCTCCAAGCCCCTTTTCCTCAAGGATTTGATCACAAGCAAAGCAGTGATGACGCGGGGGCGCAGCCGCCGAGGCCGGCTGTGATCAAACCCCCTGTTCTCAGCGGGTTTTTTACCAAAACGCGCGGGTTTTCCCCCAAAAAGTCGGGTTTGGGGTTTTTTTGCCCATTCCTGCGCTGAGCTCAGCCCCGGGCTCAGCCTCGGCGCGGGGACGACGTCGGTGCTGACGCCCTGGGGGCGGGGCAGCGCGCGTGACGTGAGGGGGAGGGGCCTGCGCGTCGCCCCGCCCCCCCGCCGGTGTGATGTCACGCTCCGCGCGCTCCCTCCCCCCCCCCCCCCCCCAGCGACGTCACGGCGCGAGGGCGGGTGCGCGGCGGGTGGGCGGCGCCGGCTGCGCCGTGACGTGAGGCGCAGCGCGGTGAGGTCAGTGCGGCGCCGCTGCCGGACCCCGCTGCCCCTCGGTGCCCGTGTCCCCCCCTCCCCCTCCCGCCGCCGCCTTCCCCCCCTCCCCCTTCCCTCCTCCTCCTCCTCCTCCTCCTCACCCCCGGCCGCGCCGCGACGCCTCCCCGCTTCCCTCCGGGCCCCCGCGGGACGCGGCCCCGGCGGGAGGGCGGCTCGCCCGGCCCGGCCCGGCCCCCTCCCGCTGCCGCCGCCTGAGGTAAGCGCCGGGGCCGCGGCCGGGGTGGGCGTTGCCGGGAAGGGGGTGGATGGGGGGGGGGGGGCCGGGATTCACCAACGCCTCGTACGTCGCCCCGCCGGCGTAACCCGCATTGCGTAATGCGGCCGCTGCGTCAGGGAGGCCTACGTAAACTGCGGAGCGGTGCCCGCCCGGAGGGTTCGGGGCCTGCTGCTGCGCAAACAGCGTAAGGGGAGGCGGAGGGGGGGGCGCCGTTGGCGTAGCGGCGGTCACGCGCCGGCTGCGTAGGCCGCTGCGCAAGGCGGGGGGGGGGGCGGTGTTCTCCGCGCCGTACGCGCTTTGCGCAATCGCCGGCCCGGTTGTTTGGCGGGGGAAGCGCGGCCCCGCCGCCGGTACGGAACGGCGGGGGGGTGAGGGGGGACAGCGGCGGCGGGGGGTCGCTCGGTGCCGGTGTGCGGGGGGGGGGAGGGGAGCGGGGACCCCCCTCCCGCTTGCGCTCTCCGGGTTACGCCGTTTGCGTAAAGCCGGCGGCGGGGGGGGGGGAGCTGCGGAGTTTGCGTTGGGCGGGAACGGCGTAACCCGCGCAGCGCTGCGCTGTTTGCGTAGGCCCGGTTACGGGGCGGGTTACGGCGTTAGCGGGCCGGTACGCAGAGTGCGTGCGGTGGGGCGGGGCGGCGCGGGGGCACTTCCTGCCGCCGCCATTTTGTCGGCGGACGGGAGGAGGAAGCGGCGGCTCCTGCGCTGAGGCAGCGGCCGGGCCCCGCTGGTTCGCGGTGAGTTTAACGCCGCCTCCGCCTTCTCCCCGCCTCACCCCTCGCCCGGGGGAACCCCACCGGCTCGGGTAGGACCGCACCGGGCCCGGCGAAGGAGGCTCCCGCCGCGCCGTTAGGCCTAGGCCGCCCGCCCCCGCCCTGGGCCCTGCAGTCAGGCCCGAGCTGAGGAGAGAAGGCGCGGGGGGGGGGGGGGGGCGGGAACGGACAGCGAGGGGCGATCGGGACCGGGGAGCCGGGGCAGGCCCGGCCGGGAGCGGGGGGTGCGTGTGGCCGCCGGCCCGGTGCCCTTGGCGGGGGCGGCCCTGAGGTACCGAGCCGCTCCCCGCCATAACGCCCGCTCCGCGGCCGCTCCGCTCCTCCTCGGGCCCATTTTCACCTTCCAGCAGGGCGGTATCCCTCGCCCCGTCTTCCCCTCGCACAGCCGCTGGGTTTCTTTACCTTTTCAAGCTGAATTCTCCCTTTTTTCCGGTTTTTCGCCTTTTCTAGGAGTTGTTTGGGAATGATAAAGCTGGAAGGCTCAGCTCTGGGAAAAGGCGGGGAGGGGAACTCTTTTTTTTTCCTGCTTTTTTTGGCTGCGCGTTGGGTGGGAAGGGGGAAACCCGGGGGCTGTCGGAAGCCGGAGCCGGCCGGGGAGCGACTGCGCCTTCCCCGGGGGTTTCATGGGCGAAACGAGGTCCCTTCCCACCGGCGCTCGTTTGCTGCGGTAATTAGCCGCCGGCGTGAAAGTGAAGACTCTTCCCGCTCGCTTCGAACGCCCGTTGGCCGTAAGACACGACTTTACGCCGCTAATTAACAGCAGGGAGTAAAAATCTGTTCGTTATAAACTCAGGCTGCTCTTATCTTTATTAACGAGCGCATCCTTCTCCTCAGTGCTTCCGTGGTCTTTTCCTCGGCTGGTTTTTATTTCCACCGATGCCTTTTAAACTTCAGACTATCGATTGGTAGGTTTTTTACTCCAAATAACGCTTTTTTTAACTCCGAATAAAGTTTCCCCGCTCTCTCCGGCAGAAGTTTTCCCAAGAAAACTCTTCGAAGCCCCGTTATTCCTTGGGTACGTACCGCCTGCTCCCATCGAACGGCTCACGGCGCCGTCTTAGGAATAAATGCAGGCAGCGCCGTCGCTCGTAGGGACGTACGTTATACCGTAAAGAATTAAGCCGGTAATTAAGTCGGTAACGAAAAGGGTCGCCCGTGGTTGTGCGAGGTGCCCCGGGGCCGCCGCTTGACCGAGCTCGGATTATTTCTTGGCTTCCGATTTTCGTATCCGCGTCGTCCGTCAAAGTTTTGGGGTCGTTTGAGCGGCTTTAAAAGCTCGGCGTAGTTTTACTGGAGGTTTGGTTTTGCCCGGTTGCGCTGCGGTGACTTCAGGTTAAGCTTAAGTGCTCTGTTTAAGCTCTGTTTAAGCTTGTCGTGGCAAAGTTTAGCTCGGTTTAGCCAAGAAAACGAGCCAAACTGCTTTGGGCAACCAAAATATTGATGATTTCAACCTTGCAAACGCTGCTGTAGCTCCGCTGCAGCCGTAATTCATCTTTGGTGGGATTGCTGCTAGTGTAAGTGTTTGCGGAGATTGACGTAAAGCGAATTTGTGTCGCTGCGAGGTTCTAGCGTTCAATTTAAGGCCGTGTGAGTTAAAGGTCGCCCTCGGCTGTTTTCTGGTGCGAGGCGAGGGCCCCTTCGCCTTTTAAAACAGGAGGCAAAAGAGAAATATTTGAATTCCCCACACCTGAACTCGAGGAACCGCGATAGCGACCGTAAATAAACGTACAGGGGGAAACCGCCCGCGCGAGGCCGCTTGTTCCCACACGGCTTCTAATCTTTGCACCTTGGCAGAGGACGGGATTACTCATTTAAAAGTAGTAAAACACGATTTTCCTGATCATTTTATCCCCCCCCACAACTACGTTAATTACTTGAAGCTGAATAACTGTTGCTGCCGCGTTATCTGATGATACCGAGCGTGACTTCGGTGGAGGTGACCAGCGAAATCGCCGCTGGCAGCAAAGCCGTTGCCGGTGTGAATCCCGTTTCTGTTTTAAGAGGAAACGGGAATTGTGCTTCGCTCGGAGACCGGCGCAGGTAGGAATCGATCTCGCCCCGGCCAACGACCTGCCGGTCGCTCCCGTGCTTTTAATTACTTATTATTAAGTTATTTTCTGTCTTCCACGCTTGGGTGGAGGGGAGCTGTAATCGAGCGTAGGTAATCAAACGCCCCTCGTTACCATTTCGTGATATTTCGGAACAATTTCTTCAAAGTAAACTTTACAGCCTGGTAATTATCTACTGGCAAACAGCGCTTGGACCGGGTTCAGGAATGTAAACCATTTATTTGCAGGAAGATATTCTACCTTAACCCTCCGCGAAATCCCGAGTGCTCCGCCGAGAAGGAACCCAGGTGCGGCTCTGCCGGCCGAAACGGGGTGAAATCCGTGGGATTTGAGGCGGCGTTAACAAATAACGTCGGCGTTCCCTGGACCTGGGGGTGAACGGGGAGGATAAAGGCGCAAACTTTGCCGTTTGTAGCGATGGGTGGCGTTGCGGGAAATAATTATTTCCTCCTCGTTAAGGCAGTGGGGTCGTGGCGAGCGTTGCCTTCCTAAATATAGAAGGGACACAAGAATAGGCCGGCATCTCGTTTTGGGAGATAGCGGCGGGGGGGGTGGCCGTAACCCAACCGCGTCTGCTCGGGGTGGGCTTACAAAGCCTAAATCCCCCCGGAAAGCGGCGGATGAGGGACGTTAACGTGCGCAGGGAGGGGTTTTGTGTCACCTCCGGGCTCCTCGCGCGCCGTCCGCGTTGAATTCTAGGGTGAATCGCGGCTCGGCTTCGGCCGAAGCGGCCGGCGGGGAAGAAACCTGTCCCCAGCACCGTGGGAGGAAGGGTTTGGGTCCAGGTTTTAATCTGGTTTTTGGGCTTTCTTGCTGTGAGAAGGAGGAAAACGAAGTCTCCGTAAGCTTGCGAGGGAATTGGTAGAGGGGTTCTGGGGTGTAATTGAATATTGGGTATTTTAAAGCTCTCTAACATCTAAATCCAAAAGCTTTTGGGGAAATATTGGCAGTGTTACTGGGTGGGTTGGTTTTTTTTTTGGGTGAGGATTAGTGTGATTCAAAGAGCGGATGTGAAAGGGGAAGCTGCCCGGCGGAGCCAGGGAATCCCAACGCAGGGAGCTCGCGTGTCGCGGCCGGATCCGCCTCCTCTCCGGGACAAATCCCCTGGCTGCCTTGAGCCAATTCCTTTTGGTTATTTCAAAGGAAAGTTATTTCGCTATTCTGCTAAGCCAGGATTAAGAAGACCCGGTTGTATACAAGCCGCGGAGGAGTCGCCATCTTCCTCTAAAACTTCCAGAACGGAGCTACGGCTAATTCACAGTGATGGGAAAAGGTCTGGGATTCTCCTGTACCGACACACAAATTGATTGACGCCGTATCGGATCATCGGATCAGCGATGCGGAAGGGTGAAGGGTTTATCGCCGTCGCTCGTGCTGCCGAAGCTCCTGTCGGGCGAGCTGGGACGTTTTGGGGTTGGTTGGTGATAAAAACCCTGGGTTTAGTTGCGAGCGAGCGCTCTGCAACCTCTTCTTTTTATTAAGGGTTTGATATTCATTAAATATCAGTTCGGAGAAAATACCCAAAGGTCGTTTTGGGTCGAGAGCGCAAGTTAAATTCCAGCACGGGCGTTTTCCGCTCCGATTTCTCCGAGTGGCAGCACCACTGGGAACTTGGGTGGTGTTTGGGGAAGGTGTCAGAAAAACAGCGTCGCGTTTCTCTCCGCTTCGACGACTAAAAGGATTAAGAGCGTTTTTGGTGTACTACAACCTTGTGGTGGCTTAATTCACGTCTCCTGCCTTACGGTGGACTCCTCCAGGTGGGAAAAGCTCCGTCGGGACACGGTGTTTTCCGTAGGGATCCAGATATCGCTTGGAGCATGAAGGGAAAGGTGTCAGGATGGGGGAAGGATGCGGAATACCTCAAAACGAGACTGAAATTCCCAGCTGGGAGCTGGGGAGGACGACCCAAACCCGCAGAGCCCCAAAACTCTTCGTTTTAGGCGCGTTTTGTCCCTCTTTCCTGCTGTTTTTGGGCTTCTCCTGCAGGAACTTCATGCTGTGCCTTGCCTTCATCTGAAACCGGAGGAACATCGTGAGGTTTTATCCGAAATTATTGAGATCAAAGTGTTTGGGAAGCGGTGGCGTGCGTTTGAGGAGCGAAACTTGCCTCCTGGGGCTTTCTGATCCCTGTTTTAATGGGAGGAAGCCGCTTTTTTACCATTCCTAGTATTTTTGTGGGGGGAATTTTGTCCCTTCGCGGCCGCGTCGCCGCTCGTTAACTGCGAGCGGGAGGAAAGTTCCTAATTATAACTTTTCCAAAAGGCTCGGGACCATCCTGCCCTGAGTCTCGCTCTGAGGCGACGGCGAAGCCCGAAGGAGGAGGGAGATGGCGCAGATCCAGAGAAACACAAAACAACCTTAAAAAAAAAAAAAAAAAAATAAAACCCAACCAGAAACAGGAACTGTTTGGTAGCGACGAGGACTTGGGCAAACATCCTGTAACGCCGTAAGCGATGGCCCGGAAATGGGAAATCGCGGATCGGTCTGAAATTTGAGGGATTTAACGTTGGTTTCTTGCCTTGCGAAGAAATATTCCCGATTTAGGAAAGGGAGGGAGCCGAGGGCGTGCGGGTTTTGAGGCCTTCGTTAGTCTGGGCTTAGCCCAAATGCTGATTTTTCTGCAATTAAGTTGTCGTTATAACGTATTTCAAGCCTAATTCGGCTTTGCAGGCTCAGGAGTGTTCCTGTAATGACAATATCAAACCCGCAAGGTCAAAAAATCCACGTTTTTAGGACAAAATAGCCCAAAACCCGGTGTCTTGTGGAAAGCAAAGGGGTCTCGGAGCCTGCAAAGCAAACGTGGTCCGCGCCGGGCAGCCGAGCGAAATAAGAATTTCCTGGGACAGGTCTGTGTTCCCCGATTGCAAATTATTTTGCTTTTTTCCGTAATATTTTAAGCGGGCGTGGTGCGAGGCCCTTGCGGGTTTCCCTGTGGTAAATCAGCTAAAACCGGAGATTTCGGCAAATTGCTGAAAACTGGAGTTTGGGGTGGTTTTTCCTCCCGGATCTAGAGGTGGCTGGCGCGTAGCGCCTCTCGGGGGTTATAAAAATACCTATAAATGGGGCAGAATTAACGATTAACAAAAGGGTAATTGAAAAATGTTGGGTTTTAGTCCGAGCGGACTGACGGGAACTCGCCGTGCGACTTCTGGGGGAGTTGTCGGAGCAAAACCGCGTCCACCCAACTTAAAACGGGGTTTATTTGAGTTGTAAAGCCTAAAGTTGGGCCTTAGCAGCGTGGGTGCTCGTTAGCGCTGGGGCTTAGCAAGCTGCGAGGGGGTCAGACGGGCCCGGAGCAGCGCTAACGAAGCCGTTTGCGTTTTTATTTGAATGGGCGCTGAGTTAAATTAAAACTTGAGATTTCTAGGTCAGCTTTTTGCCTTACTTACAGGACGAGCGGCGCACTTAAAAAATCTGAATAATGTTAAATGAATACACGCGTAATTAAGCAATTATATGTTTAAACAAACCTGGGCGCTTCAGCAATTAAATAGTCTTTTACAGTATCGTGTCAGCTTAATTTAATTATTGTCTGCCAGCAAGTTGGCGTTAATAACTCAGATACGAAAGAAAAACAAGCTTGGAAACTTAAATTATGTCATACCTGCTAATTAAAATAACGTTTAAAACTTATTTGAGCTTTTCTGAGTTGATTTATCCCGGAGCTTCGCGGCGCGCTTGGAGCGATCAGCCAGCAGGGTTAGAGATTATTTAAAGAATAATCCTTGAATTTATAATAAATGGATTCTAGGAAACGAAGGGCAATAAATGAGCTATTTAACGAGCCGTAATCTCACAGACCGTCGAAAGATTTGCGATTCTGCTGTTGGTTTTTCCCCCGTCAGCAGCAGCCGCTTCTCCAGAGGCGAATCCTTGCAGTAAAAATTAACGGTAACGAGAGCGGAGAATTAGGAAGGCAGGACGCTAGGGGAAAAAAATGGAATATTTGAGGTGCTTTTGCAGCTTCTTTTCTACGCCGTGAGCGAAAGGATCCAATGTTTGGCTCAGGAATGTGCCGTTTGATTTATTTTTTAATAAAACCTGTGTTTCTAGAGCCGCTCAGCCCGCAGATGTTGGCGCTGGGGTGTATTCCCGCCCCGAGACTCGACCAGGGCCGGAGCTCCGTAGGGAAGGAATTTGCAGGTAACCAGAGCCCCGCGCCGCCGCCGCTGAGCTGCGGTCTCCCGGGGAAGTTTTGGGTTGAAAAGAAGCGGAAACGGTGCAGAGCAAGCGTCGCTTTTTATCCTTTTGCTGGAAGTGGCGAGCGCAGCTCGGTTCATCTTCAGATAGATCCCAGCTTTAGGTAAGATCAGTTGAACCCTGACGATATTTAATTTTAGCGAAATACAGGCGATCTCACCCCAGGGTGGGTTTCTCCCTGCTGCGCAGCAAATCCACGCGTCGCGATAACTAACGTTATCATCCGAGTTACGGGATCGTTCCTCCCCTGGACCGAGCTGGGCCGCGGGAACTGGGATACCCAAGGGTGTTTCCTGGGCCGAAGCCTCTCCTCTTGGTCTGGGCTTTCCCGGCGGCGACGTCCTGTTCTCCCTCCCGCCCAAAACCACTTGCGCAGCCACGCGGGGAAACGTATTTTTATTTTTCACCCCGCGCTGAGGGGTTGTTTTGGGCCGGGAGAGGGGCGGGGCAGCACCGCAGCCGGAGGAATAACCCCATCTTTTTTTTCCAACAAGCAAGAAAAAAGTTGTTTTCACCTCATTTTGGGTTTGTGCAATTCGCCTCTGTGAAAAAAGTTGATGCTCGGGACGCGTTGGCTGTGTAGAAGCGCGGGGAACCCGTCCGCGTGCGGGAGGAGTCGCGGTTTACGGTGCGGATCCTCGGTTCATGGTTACAGGTCAACTTTTGAACCCTTCTCCCTCCTCCTCCTCAGCTACACCCCAAGACCCTTTTGCCATCTGGTTGCGTTGCTGGTCGCGGGCTCCGTCACGCCAGAAAAAGAAGCTTTAGTAGCCCCAAAACTTCTCAAAATAAGCGCGTTTGGTGTTTTTGTTCCTTTCCCCGTCATTTCCGTTGCTGTAAGGTCTTCCTGGCCGCTGCCGATCCAGCAAGGAGGCGATCCGACGGGCACGGCTCCTCTCCCGTGCTCTGGTCTCACCTCCTTTGCGCTTGGCTCAAGTGGAGGTTTTGGGAGTCAGCCTTGGCTTAACCCTGCGGCCGCTCGTCCTGCGGGAAGGACTCGGCACGGAGACCTCTTCCCCAGGACTGTCCTCAAGGCAAAATTCCTTTTTTTCCGGAATATTTCTGTTGCGCCCATCCTCTCTTGAGCTGTACTTTCAATGTGCAAAACCCAAGCGAAGAATTCGGTATTTACATCGTTTAAATTCAATGCAGGGACAAAAACTCAGCCAGGCCGGGTAGGCGTGCTCAGATTTTTATTTTTCGTCGCGTTTTGGGTTGCGTAGCTCCTTTTTTTCTGCGTTTTTACAGCGAACGCGCAGCGCGGCAAGTTAAAACGTTGAGCAGGATGAAGAAAGCCACGTTCCCGAAGCAGCGGAGAGAGTTCTTAATCACCCGGTCGGCCTTTTTATGCTAATTTGCCGTGCCAAAGGGGTATTAAAGTGAGAGGAATAACCCTTAAAAAAATATCCTTGGGGCAGGAAGTTTTTTCTCGGCTGAGTGGCAGTGACCGAAACCCTGGGAATCGAGAGCGGCGCCGGGCCGGCTCTACTCAACTGATTTGCTCCTGAAACTTTAAGCCCAGCTTAAAGCTCCACGGTGCAAAGTCCCGTTTACTCCGCGCCTACACCCCTTACTTGCATAAGACCCCTTACTTGCATAAGACCGGCGCGATGGGCAATCAGACCCGTGGCGTTGTCTCTTGATTAATACGCGACTGGCGATGGATCAGATCGATGATAGCCAACAATAAAAATCGTGTTGGGCTGCAGGCTTTCTAAAAACCGGTACTAAATAGCTGTTACGAGACTGTCCTCGTAGGCCTGAGCTCAGAGTGCCTCTTTTTTATTTTCCTAAACTACTGAAAATGGTCATTCTTCATCTTTTACCTATGAACTCCTGTTTTGGAAGCCGGTAATTTGAAAGGAGCGTAACTTATAGGAGCTTTGGGATTTTTGGCTGGCGGGTCTCGATTGTCATTACAAAAAACACAGAAAACTTTAAATTACTTTTTAAAAAACTTTACCGGTTCCCTTTTTTTAACGAGCTACGTGCCGAGTAGCTTGCGGATGGGTCAGGAAATCTCTTCCCTAACAGCATCCCTGCTTTGGAAATCCTTTGCCGGGCTGGTTTATCCGGTTATCCGACAGCTCCGGGGAAAGGCAGCTGCGGAGGCAGGGTGAGCTCGGGTCCCGCGGAGCCGAACCTTGGAGGGTTATGATGAAACACGCAGGAATTGCGCTCCGAAAACATCCCAGCGCTGTGGCCCTGGCTCGCCAGCGAGCTGGCGGAGACGTCAGCCTTGTAGCAAGGCTACAAATTAAATCAGTCTCCTTATAAAAGCTCTTTTCCCTCCTCTTCCTCCTGACAAAAAAACCTTAAAAGCATCATATTTTGTACGTAAAACCTTGATTTCTGGAAGAATCGACATTTTGGGTTTAATTTTCAAGTTCCTTTTGCGGAGTCGCCGATTCGGGTTGAAAACGGTCGCGTTTAGAATCAAACGGTGAGCTCGCATCTCGCTGCTTCTCAGGGAAAATGAGCACCCGAGAGGTGGAACGAGCAATTCCTCGAGATTTGGAGACAGTGCCGTAACGGGGAGGAGGCTCCTGAACCCCAACGTGCCGCTCGTCTTCAATTTAAAGCCGGTTTCTGCCTCAAAAGCAGGAATTGGCGCTGCTCCTGGAATCTCCTTATGGAATTACGTGCGTGTACGGGGACTGCGGCGGAGCAGGGATCGAGGTTTGTGCTCAGATTGGCTCGAAGTAGCTTTTTTGGGGGAGGTGAAACCGTAATAAATCCGATGAAGAGAGCCCCGCCGCGGTTTTGGGGGGCGCCGGCTGTCTCAAGCGAGGTTTTCCCCGACTCCTCTGGGCTTGGTGGGCCTGAATGACTCAGGTGCTAATTTTCCACTTAAAGAAACTGGGAAGAAATCGATTTAAATCCCTTTACCTTTAAAACCCCTGACCTAATTAATCCTTTGGGTCCTGATGCTCACAGATCTCCCCGAAATCTCATCCCCTCCTAAGGGAGAGGGGGAAAAAACAAATGCAGAGCGAGCTGTTGGTGATCATTTTCTGAAATTTAGCACAAGGAATATTCACCGATGCCGTGGTTAAAGGTTTCGACGCCAGAGGCGGGTTCTTTGCCAGCACAAAAATCCCCGTCAGTGTAAAATTATCATCTCGGGTTGTATTATATTTGCTTTTATAAAGTGTTTTTAATCCCTGCCTGGTAGATATTTCTCCGTTTGCAAGATTTGGGTGATAAAACACTCGTATTTGTCTGCTGGAATAACGGCGGCAGGAACATCCCGGTAGCAAGAGCTCGGTGCTAACTAGATTTTATTTTTACGGTCCAGGCAGCAAAGCTGCGTCTTTCTTAGGTTGCCGAGCGTAGGCAAAGTCGATTCTCGGAGTCCAGAGTTTAATTCCGACGGGGGGAGGACGGGATTAGAGTGCAAATCGCTGGTCCAAAGGTTACCCGAGATGTTTGTGAGTGGGGTTTTTTTCGAATTTATAGGTAGGTTTCCAGCCCGCCGGCGCGTGCGCCGAAAACCCGAGCGTCGGGAGCCGGGGCGTGCTCGATACTCGGCGTCTCGCTCCGGTTTAGGGAGCTCAGGAAGAATTCGGGGATGGGTAAAAGCGGGATGAACGCTAAAAATAAGGTTTGAGCTTTGCTGCTGGTTCCAAACTAAACATCACTGTTATTTTTGATGTATTTAAAGAGACGATTCCCAACTTGATGCTGCTCCCAAGCCCCCGGCGTGATCCTTTCCTACCGAATCGGGGTGTAATTCGTTAATTTGGGCACGATCCGGTTCCCTCCGGGGGGAAGAGCAAAGGGGAACGGTATGGTGCTGCTCCGCAGGACGGAGTTTGATCTCTTTGCTTTTTATTTTCTGCTTTTGAACGCCGCCTCTGCCCGCGGAGTCACTGGATAAAGAGCGAAAAGGGGAAAAAATAGGATTTATTATCCTATTGCTAGCGAAACGGAACATCTGAACTGGGGAACTGAGACACCTCCGAGCAGAAAGACGAGGGAGCAGGGTCCGATTGTAGAATAAAGGTAGGGAAAAGCCTTTTACTGCTTCTCCTTGCCTGCGTTTAGGGCTGGACGCTGTCCTGGATAGAAGAATTCCCCGTCAAAACCAGATCAGGTTGCAAGAAAAACAAGATTGCCGCTTAGTCCTGCCGTTGAGTTGGAGACGACGTATTTACAGATGAGCCTGACCTTGCGCCTGTTGACGGATGTTTGTTTGCAGAGCTGCCGATCCGCTCTTCCAGGCCGAGGGGAAAATTCCAACTCTTTGCAGGGCCCGAGGAGTAAAAAGGGGAATTTTCGGAGCGCTCGGGTGTCCTCTGACCCCCCTTTTAAGGTGCAGGCGCTGAGAGGGAGGTAGCGCCACCAGGCAGGGTGCCTGGAGCCGGTTTTGGGGCATATCTTCTTTTTGTAGCGCTGTGCAGCTCCATAAGGGTTAGTAAAATTGGTGTTTGCTTAACAGATACTGCTCTTAACAGGACCCAGAATGACTTGTAGGTCTTAGGTGTGATCTAAAGTCCTCTTCTGAGCCTAGTAGCTTTGCTTTTAACTGGTTTCACTACCCTACTGGTTTGAATACGTTTTTTTTTCTATGTCTCAGGACAGATTTAACTCCTTAAGGGCACTGCAGTTTTCACATTTGGAAAACGCTTTTGTTTTGCCTTCTCTTTTTTTTTAGTGGCTATTTTTGGTCTGACCTTGGCTTATCCTTTCTTACCTCAGCTTCCAGTTAGGTTTCTCCGGGAAAGGCGGCTATTCGGGAGCCCCGTGTTCTTGCGGACTATTGATAGCACCTGAAAAACGCGATGCCGAGCCGTTGTGGGCAATCGGTATCTACAGCCGCGGGCTGAGGAGGAACGTGCGTGCAGCTAGAGCTTACGGGGCAAAGCAAGGCTGAGTTTTGAAAGGTTTGGAGCCCAAAATGTCCTTCTAAAAAAGCCTGGCCTAAAGGTGCGATTATTTTAGACTCGGCATTTGAATATAGGTTCATAATCCTTATGGTCAACCTGACTTTTTTGGAAGGAAATTGTCCTTTAGGTGTTCATTTTAAGCCTGGTTATTCATAAAATACGTGGAGGCATCCTTCAAGAGCTTAGGTTTAACTCTTTTTCTCTTAAAACTAAGCTTAAGGAGGTTGATAAGCTCTCTATGGCTTAACAATTTATCAAGAGACTCAAGGTAGGAAGGCACACAGCGTTCCCGAGTGTGTTCTGGAAGCGTGGAGGATGGATTTGCCAAGGGTCACTCTCTTTTTTCCTGGTGATGGGATGGGAGATGTTTGATGCGCTCCCGCGTGGCCGCTCCACGTTAAGAAATCGCTTTACGACCCCCAAAACTGCCTGGATATTGCACCCCGGAGTATTCCCGGCGTTCGTTCGGGCGGTCAGAAGATCAGGCTGCTCCGCGGACGGGGTGACCGCGGTCGAACCCAGACCTGCAGGAGCTGAGCTTGAGATCTCGGGGAGGTTGCTGACGTTCCTCAGCGCAGTTAACGGGAGCTCGGGGCTTTTGCGAGTTGCCTGACCTCACCTACGAGCTAATTTAGGCTGAAATGAGTAATTTACTCCCTGGTAAGGATTAGCAGGAGCATCCTGATGCCGAGAAATCTCCCCGCAAATCGGAGCGGACCCAGGAGAACCCGTCCTTCCCCGCCTCGCCGAGGAAAGCTTATTTTATTGTCGGCGACGGAGTGATTTACTGAGTGGCTCGTTAGCCTGACGACTTTCTAAAAATCCCTATTTAATTAGCCAGCAGCTCGGAGCTCTCTTGCAGCCGCAGCTCTCCTCTAACAGCACCTCGTGCTTGGGGCACGCTGACCCCGAAGCGGATCACCGCGTTTTCTTCGCTGCCGAGTCGCTCCTTCCCATTTTAATCGAAGTGGGAGTAGAAACGCGCTCTCCACGTTGCGTCGCCCGACTTATCCGGGCCTTAGTCACGCTACCGGCACCGCGGCCTCTTGCTGCACGAAATGTCTTCCCTCCTGGATAAACGTTGAGGTTGGTGTCGATTGGGCTGGCTGTAATCTCTGGAATTAATTTTTACGTGGTTTATAAAATGCGGTGGCTTCGTACGCTCGACTCTGCGAGTCGTCGGTGCCGAATTCTCGATTAACAGAGTTAAAATGGGCTTTTCTGGCTGCAGCCTCGCACTAAAGATAACTTCTGGTGGTGGCTGAGCGTGCCGAGGGTGGGGAGGGAGAGAAAGTCCCGCTCCGCTAACGGCTCCGTATCGGGCTTGTTCTAATAACAAAACCAGCAGCTGCTAATACTGTGTAAACTTGTGATTTTTCAGGTCTTTCAAGGCTGTCTCTGCAATTCAGAGAACGGAAGGGGCTAATTTCTAGCGTCGGTTAGCCTGTGAGTCTCTTGACCAGACGGAAATTTGACTATAAAACCACCTCTCTGCTTTTTTGACACACTCCTTCTGAGTATTTGCATCTGGTTTTCCTTTCACACCTTGGTTTTAGCTGCTTAATCCTTGAAAGAAAAGAGTTGAGACGGCAGTGGGATCGTTCCCGACTCCGAGCCGTGGGTCCAGAACACGTTTCCGAGGCGCAGCGCGACTCTACGCCGGATAAAATACTCGTTTGGGAAAAGCGTCAGGTAGCTGAGTTGCTTTCGAATTGCTTTGTCTGCTCGTTCGTCGGAGATTTCCTGAGCTGTATTTGTGATTTCCACTCCGTGGTCGAGCTTTGAAGCTCCGACTCCGGTTGCTTGAGGCCCTGAATTGATCTTAGATAAACTTTGCTGGCTTTTGAGCTCTTTGGTAGCTGCGATATTAAAACAAATTCAAGGCTTAGGATGATTGGAGGGAGCTGGGCTCTGATTTGGGTTGGGGGAGGCCAATTTTGGGGGCACAAACCCTTTTCAGATACAAACTGCTTAGTTCTCAAGGCAAAAACCTCATCGACCTGCAGCTCCTGGCCAGGAAACCCCGCAACGTTCTCCCATCCCCGCGGCTTTAATCCCGCTTTGAACCTGCGGATCTCCGTAGCTGGATACTCCGCTTCTCCAACCGCTAATTAAAGGATTTGAGGCTAAATTGGTTTTGTTGGAAAACTCTTTCCAGGCTGCGGAGCGCTAATACGCGCTTGCAGCGCGTAAGCTGGTCGATGACCTGAATTGAATCTCATACCTAGCACGTTTAAGCAGTTTACTCTCTATTAAATCTACGTTATGAATTTTAAATTCTGCTCCTGCCGGATGGGATGGGGTGAAGTTTGTTCCGTTCGTCTCAAGAATGAGAAATTTCATCTTTTCTGCAAAAATTTCAAGATTCTGTACGTAACTCGCTGGAAAAGTGGGGAAAATCTGATATTAGGGCTAGGTAATGTGCTGATACAAATGGGAATTTACCTGTAGGGTATAGAGGAAATCATGGAGCACTAAAAGCAGGAGAAATTTAAGCAAAATACTTTCTGAAAAATGTATCTTGTGTTACGTTTCCCACTTATTTTAAACCAAATTCTTGGCTGCATGTATTGGATTTGCCTTGTATGGCGTATCGGATATCTATATTTGCCCAACATGGACTAACATACTTATTATTTCCCCTGTAATGACCTACGACATTGCCTATATGACCAAAAATGTTGATTTTTGCGGAGGTTCTGCCGGGTTTCACAACAGTTTTAACTTCGCCTCTGACTCTGGTTGTGGGATATCGCTCATCCGTGTCCTCCCCTCCCTTAAACATCAGAAATCCTCCGCTCGGAGAAGCAGACCAGTTTGACGAGCGACCAACCTGCTCACGTTTCTCCTCCTTTCCTGTTGGTTTTGCTAAAAAGAGCTGATTTTTCTGTAGATTTTCTTGCCTTAAAATCAGAGCAACTCTTGCAGAGGTATTAAGGTTCTCCTGCCGTGGAAAATTGCGGATTTTACCCCAAAATAAAAAGGCTGCGGTGTATTTGGGGCTGCCACTGGAGCATTACGTTGAATGCAACTGTGGTTTTGGCAGCTGTTTGTTGTTACGCAGGTCTGAGTATCCTAGAACAGGAATTATAGGCGCGATTTGGTGCACGTTCGCTCCTGTTCAGGCTCCATCCAGGCACGGATTTGTTTAAAGGCTTAAAAATTGTTTAGTGCTGGCGTCTGACGAAGGTCTGGGAACACAGGAGGAGTCTGAGGTGAGGGTAAGGAGGAGGAAGACCTTGCCCGGCATCCAAAACGCCGGTAACTCCTGATTTTGTTTTATTATCCGCTCTTTTACTAGCTTTTCCTAGGAAAAGCCTTATCCTTGGCTTCAGCCCAGGCTGCCGTTGGCAAGCAATATCCAACGTACGGACTCGGACTTTGGATCATCAAAAGAACGTCCCTGGGGTCGCGTCTGGGTCTGCGGCCGCCCTTGGCTTTGGATGCTGATGTGGAAATTCAGAAATCCGGGAGAATCAGGTACCGAAAGTGCTTGGTTTTTTATTTCCCTGACCGCAAAACAGCGTGAGAGTGAGCGGCCTGGACTGCGACAGCGATGTTTTGAGTTAAATCCTCCCCGTTTCCTTCTACGTCGCTTCTCGTTCGGTGTTTACGGGCTTTATGAACGCAAACGGAGAGATAAGGCCGCTTTCGAGTTGCGCAATCGGATGGCGCCCGTGTACGCTCGTATCTTTATCGGCGCGGTGGCTGTTTTCGGTACAGAACAGCCTGGTCGCGGAGTTAAAAAAAGGAGCAAAAAGAGGTATATTGAGCGAAATTGGGTTTTATTTTCCCTGAAGTCAACTCTTCTCGTTCAGTCAGCGTCCGGGAGCGATTCAGCAGCAACTCTACGAACAAACCGTCTCGTACCGAGGCTTTTGGATTCAATTCCTGGATCAAATTCAATATTTTCCTTTCCTTTGTTTGCGGTGTTGGGAAGGGCTCTTGGACCAAAGGTCGCTCGGGCGCCGCTTCCCAGTCAAGCGTCAAACTCGGGGCGTTGTTAGAGGAGCGCTAAAGTCGAAAGAAATTGTGCTTGGAATAGAAACCGCGACTATTAAGGGGGGGAAAAGGCTCCGTGCGAGAAGTTGGGAAGCATTAATTAATAGAAAAATCTGGTTTGGAAGTGTTAGGTGGATGAATTAATTCAGATCTGGAGGGCTGAGATAGCCCGACGCCGAGTCGCGGGAGATAAAACGTGTGGCTGCAAGCTGAGAAAACGTATAGAAGAGGTACGTACGTATGTATGGAACTGAAATTCGGCTTCCCGCTGCGTTATGGCAGAGCTGCGCGGGCTGTCGTGGCTCTTAAAAAAATCAGAGGGCGCTTGCCGGAAGAAATCGGTGGCCACCGGACTCCGTGGTGCTTCCTGGCGCCGTTTTCTGTACCCGCACAAATCTTTGGACCCAAGACAACCTCGGAATTGATTTTGCGGTGACGACCACAAATGGAGATGCACGTTTTCTTGGACGCATGTGCTGACTTTCGGGCTTGTTTTGGGTGGGTTTTCCCCACCCGATTTGCTGGGAAATTGAGGTTTTAATGCTGATTTATACAAGCTTTGAAATCCTAGCAGGGGATCTTGGTGGTAGAGCATCGCTTCTGTGTTAGAGGTGACTTGAGGTGAGGAAAATCCAACCGCAACACGTGGAAAATATTGAGTCTTGTGACTGTTTTCAACTAAATTGTCTTTTTGTCCCGGAGCTAGATGAACCCTGCAGAGCGCAGCCTTCGTTTGCTTCAACAGCCTTCATGGAGATAGGATTCCCCAGACAAAAATAAGTGGGTTTTGGCAAGATATCCGCTCTCGGCGTCGATTTTTTTTTGGCGAGCGCGGAGCCTGATGGCCTTGTGCATCGAGCCGGAGCTGATCTGTCCCACGGAGGGGAGACGTTGAAGCCTGGGCTGTCTCTTGGTGGTGACCTCCTCTCAGCTGATGATGGCTCGGCCTCTTAAATGGAGAAGAGACTCAAAGTGGAGAGGTAAAGAACGGTCTCCAGGCTGGACGCAGCGCACTGGCTGGAACGCGACATCTTTTTGAGGGTCTCCTGCTTCTCTTCAAGCCTTTTTGATGACACGATGAGAAGTTCAGGACTCTCCAGAAGTGAAGAAAGAGCGTAGAAACCTCGACGTGAGGATTCGTCTGAGGTTAAGCCAAACCTGAGAGGTTTGGGGGGCCATGGAGCTTGGAGAGCTGTCCCAGAATGGACGTCGGAGGTGGAGACATCGGTGGGAGAGACCCAAGACCTTGCCTGCTCTGCAGATCCAAGGCGAGCCTTGGCGAGACCTAAATCTGCCTTTTTGCCACCGTATTTATCACCTTGGAGTGGCTGCAAAGGTTTTTTGCTTTCCTACGAGAGTTTGAAGCTCTTCTCTGTGCCGGGTGAGCGCTGTCTCGCCTTCTCCCAGGCGTTTTTCCTCATTAAGGGAACATAAATGGGATCTCGATGGATTTCTAGGAGCGAAATCATCTTGAAATGGGAGCTTCCAGGTGAGGAGAAACACTTAAATGATTTCTAGGGCCAATATTAGCAGGTTCCTCGTTAGGAAGCGTGCGGCTGGAAAATTTGGGGGAATATTAAGGGTGAATTTCAGTGGAAAACGCAAGAATGCTTCAGTAAAATGATTTTGTTGAGTAAAGCTGGGCCACTGGGAAGATTAAGGTTAATCACGTTATGCGTATGTACTTGCTCTGAGTATAAAATCTCGTGTGTGTTCGTTGGTTGTGGAGGTGATTAAATACGATGGGATTTTTCTGGTGTGGAAGAGCACCGGGAATGGCCGTAACTCGTTTGGCACGCGTCGTTAGTCTTCGCTCTCGCGGAAATTAGAGGTCCGCAGCATGCGGTTGGTTTCGTTGGGCGAGAAAGCGGCACCTGAAACCCCGGGGTGCTGCAGAATGGGTGTTCTTCTCCTTAAAAATGCCAAGTTTTGTGATTTTTTAATACCCAAATGCCTCTTTCTGAAGAGCAGGCGACCAGGGTGTTTGTACGATGCCTTGGTTTTCGCTAATTCGGTATGAAAAAGTCAGGATCTGATGGGAAAAGTGAATTTGTAGGAAAACTTTGGAATTTAACAACACCGCGATTACAAATGCCAACCTTTTTGAGTTAAAACCCACTTTTTTGAAGCAAAGTACCTGCTAAATCCTAATTTTGCCTCTGATTTTCCAGGTAAATCGGAGTAAATGTATTCTAGCTGTTCTCCCAAGCTTTTCAATTAAGGGATAATTCGTTATAAGGTGATTAGTCCAGCTTTAAGACGAACATTTTCATAACGTAACCCTATTTCCAGATACTACGTGAATTGTTTGCTGGTATCACAGCGTTTGTTTCCCTTTCTTTAGGGAAAAATCCTTATTTTCCCTCTTCCTGGGTTTTTTATGACGTCCCTTACGCCCCGTACTCGTCAAGTCTTGACTTAAATTCCCGCGTTAATCAGGGTTGAAACGTTTCCCCCCCGAGTTAGCGCGATTGCCGGCCTCTAACCGATCCCTGCTCCTTCAGATTTATCCTGATTGGGGGGGGGGGAAGCAAAAATCGCTGACATAAACCTTGTAAATCACTGATTTTTAGTTTGGTTTTGTAGTTGCAAACCTTACTAGGAGATGAACAAGCCTGAAAACTTCAGTTACTGGTGCCGCAGCGGTCAAATCGCGTTGATTTTTTGAAGAAGACTGAAAGTATTGATTTATTTAGTTCAATATTTATTTATTTAAATACTATGGGAGTGTTTTTGTAGGAAACTGGTGAATTCTGCTGCTGAAGGAAGAGTTGCTCTTCGGAGTTATCCCTCCCCCCCCCCCAAGGAAATTTAAAAGCCCCTGAACACGCAGAAGGTAAATTATATTCTTTAAAAAATATATTTTAAGCAAATGACCTCTTCCTCCAAGCTTCTGACGTTGATCTTTGGAAACCAGAGATGAAAACAAGTCCTTTCTTCATCGGTTTGAGGCTGCGGCTGTCACTAGGTGGAAAAAAAATAGCATTTGCGAGAAAAAAAACCACCCGTATTTGAGATTTCATCTGGTTTATGTTATCAGATAAGTGTGGTTAGTGATATAATTGTAATTTGTGGCATCCGTGGAGCAGGTCTGTTAATGGAGATACTTGTGAAACAGCAATGCGAATGGAATTAGGCATTTTTTTAAGGTTTATAATCACTAAAAAGAACCAGAAGTGGCCGGAAGGGACCACGAGTTGTGGCAGCAGCCGTAGGTAGGCAGAAACACGCGCCGCCGCTGGGCGTTTCACGCTTTGGGTGGATTTACCTCCTGCGGGGAGCTGCCGGGTCGTCTCCGAGCGAGCAGAAATGGCGGTGTGAGGATTTAATGAGCTCGTTTGGCCTGGGCGCAGCGTTTGGTTCGTCGTTTCTCCTTCCAGCTGCCTTGCTGTCCGCCTTCCCCCGGGGTGGACTTTGTTAGGAAGCCGAACCGGTAGCAAACTGTGAGTAAAGAGTGAGTCTGGCAGTCGTGCGATCAGCTGAACCTCTGAAAAACCAGCACTAAAATGTCAATTAAAAGCTGGCGGTAATTGCCGCGGTGTGACGAAGCCCTGAGCGACCTGGCTGAGCTTCGGAAGTCAGTCCTGCTGCGAGCAGGAGACCTCCAGACATCCCTTTCAACCTTCAGCATTTCTCGCCCACGGGCAGGTGAGTCTTGCTTTCCTTTAGCTAAATTTTCCACGCCCGCTTGCTAGGGCTAAGCCTAAAGTTAGTCGGAGCTGTTAAGCCGGTCCTTCTTTGACCTCTTGGCTTTTGTATGCGTTACTATGTGCTGAATTCCTTTTGTTGGGGGAAGAAGCGTTGCGTCTCCCGTATCCTTTGTGGTCTGTCCTACCCCTGAAAATGAAATTAAAGACTTTCTCGAAATCGTTTCATGTATTTATTGGCTCTAATATACGGCGAGCTGGCTCCGGAGGCGTGGTGGGTGTTTCACGAGCGCAAGCGATGGTGAAGAGGCGTTGGTTGTGGTTACGGTCGTCTTCCTAGAGATCGCCTTTGCAGCAGGAGCTTAAATCTCGCGTTTGAAGCTTTTTTTTTTAGGTAATTTCTGTGAAAAGACGGAGCGTGAGCTGGTGCTGGTCTTGCGTTAGGGCTGCCGATGGGTTCAAAACCTCTCGTAAGCTGCTAAGCCAGGCTTTGAGATGCCTAAAGCTGGGCAGCGGTCCCAGGCGTTGGGTTAAACCCAGGTATTGGAACCGGCTTAAAGGACTTTTCTGGGCTGGAAAGACCTATTTGAGTAATCTGCAGGTTGTTTTTTCTTGTTTGGGGAAAGCTTAACACAAGGGAATGGAGTTGGGCTTATTGGAGCTCTCAAAAAGAGATTTATCGGGTTGGCTAGCTCAAATTAAATCATTTCTCTCAGTATATTTAAATTCCAAAGCGCGCAGGCTTTGGATGACGGTCTGGACCGTTGGCTTGGATCCCTTCACCCAGCCGCATCTGCGTGGCGATGCTTTTCATCATCAAGGGTTCCTGGTTTTCCATCTCATACGTATCGTTACCGACAAATAAAACCAGGAATCTGGAGAGGAAAAAGGCAAAGGATAAAAGCTAGCGGTGGTTTTTTTGGCTGTAATTCTGAATTAACCCGTGTTTCTTTTCCTTACAGATCTTTCTTTCAATAGTAGCTTCAAAAATGAAGGTCAGAGGATTCAGCTGGTGAAGAACCACCAAACACCTCGAAGGGTCAACTCCGATTTCAGGTAATTATCCGGAATTTTACTCCTGTGCCGATAAGTGCGTGATTTACGGGGTGCGGCTTGTTTGGGGGGCAGCAGTGTCTCTTTTGGGGGTGTCACCGGAGGGAAGGTGATGTAAAGCGGGACTGCAGGAATTAATTACAGTCGGGGATGAGCCGCGCTCGTTGTCTTCTCGTGTGCTTTGGATTGAGTAAACCTCGTACGAGCCGCAGCGAACGCATCCCTGGATTTGCCGGATTTATCGATAGGCGTTTGCCGGCGCGAGTGAGTAGAGACGGGGTTACGTGAACCTTCAGCTTCGTTAAGGCTGGATCGAACTTGATTGTCCTGATACTACGTTAGATGCCGAATTTAAATCCGCTTTACCCGGGGAGCTGATTCCGGCAGGGAAAATACGAGGCAGAAACAGCGGAGAGCTGAGGTGAGAGCGCGAGGTCAGGGAGAAGCTTCACATACGTGAAATAATTCAGAGTTTTCTGTCTCTCGGTGTATTTCTCTGGTATTTAAGAATATCAGACCCAAGGTTTTTTGCTCCCCCTGACGTACGCGGGTAGCTGTATCTCCCATGCCCCTCGGCCAACGCTTTGAGCGAGTCCCGGTGGTCTCCCACGGCTGCCACCGAGTCCGAATTTGGCCACTTTGTGCTCAGTTGGGTGTTTTTGGGAGCCTGCTTCCAGCTGAGGAAAATAGGACACAAATGTGATGGGTTTTGGTGCCTTTACCCAGAATTGGCTCTTTTAAACGTGTTTTGTTTCTCGTAGTTTGCCCTAAAAGACTTGGTAATAAATGGGGAAAATCACCGCAAATACACAACTACTGGTTTTTCATGGTTTCGGCTTTAAAAGTGTTTGGTTAGCTTTGTGACATCTGAATATTTTGGCAAGATTGGAGATTTATTATCTCCAATAATAATAATTTCCAAGGTGTGTATGGCTACAGACTCAGCCCAGACACGATGAGCCATCAGCTTTCTGCAGTCTCGGGTGGGATTTTAAATATCCGGCTGCTCTAGGAATGCCTTGACCTTGGAGGGTTTTCTGTTAGTGGACAGCAAGAAGTAAAATGGGAGGAAAAAAACCTTCATCTTTCCAGGAAAAGAGCAGCTCTCGCAAGTATTAGGCTGGAGCAGAGAGCGGGCATCGGATCCTTTTTTGTTCTCAAACTGCAAGGGTGGAAACAGCCTCACGCTGGGGTCGTGCCTATAGGATGCTTAAGTCTGGCACGATAGTTGAAAACCGATAGTAGAACGGGTTAAAAAATGTCATTTTTCTGACTTAAAACAGATGCATTTCTCCGCCATGACTTTTCCGAGTTGTATAGTCACCTACACCCAGGTTCTGCCGTCTTCTCCGTCCACCGGGTGCTCTGGGGATTGCTGGAATTGAGTTTGGGATAACGATGGTGGGTGCCGCTGTCTTGAAATAGATGTTTGGGGGAAGGCTCAGACTTGTCTTAACTATGAAGATAACTGGCAGCCAACTAGTTTGGACTTTACTCACGCGGCAGCTACGGTGAGATGCGTCGACGTGCAAATCCGTAGCCTTTGGCACCGTCCGTCTGCCGTAACGGGAGCCGGTGGCAGTTTGGGATGCGCCGGAAGGTGAGGACGTGGTGCCAAGCTTGGACGGCGTCGTAGAGCGGTGGTGGGACCTTAAGTCCGCACCTCTAGATCTTGGGCTGGGGGACAGAGGACCCGTCGCTCGGTGGTGCCGGGGCCGTCACCGTTGATCCCAGTGGATAGGGTTGTGGTGGGTTGGCCTTGGCTGGATGCCGGGTGCCCACCCAGCCGCTCCATCGCTCCCCTCCTCAACCGGGCGGGGTGGGAGAAGAAATACGAGGAAGGGCTCGTGGGTCGAGCTGAGGACAGGGAGATCACTCAGCAATCGCCGTCATGGGCAAAACAAACTCAACTTGGGGAAATTAATTTGATTTATTGCCAATCAAAGGTCAGAGAAGGATAATGAGGAATAAAACCAAGTTTGAAACCCCCTTCCCCCCACCCCTCCCTTCTTCCCGGGCTCAGCTTCACTCCCGATTTCCCCATCTCCTCCCCGCCAGCGGCGCAGGGGGACGGGGAATGGGGGTTGCGGTCAGTTCATCGCACGCTGTCTCTGCTGCTGCTTCCTCCTCAGAGGGAGGACTCCTCACGCTCCTCCCCTGCTCCAGCGTGGGTCCCCCACGGGGTCACAAGTCCTGCCAGCAAACCTGCTCCAGTGCGGGCTTTTCTCCATGAGGTCACGGCCTCCTTCAGCCACATCCACGTGCTCTCACGTGGGGTCCTCCACGGGCTTGCAGGGTGGACGTCTGCTCCACCGCGGACCTCCACGGGCTTGCAGGGTGGACGTCTGCTCCACCGCGGACCTCCACGGGCTTGCAGGGTGGATGTCTGCTCCACTGCAGATTTCTGGGGGCTGCGCTGTGGACATCTGCTCCACCGTGGACCTCCACAGGCTGCAGGGGGACAACCTGCTCCACTGTGGTCTTCACCACAGGCTGCGGGGTGGGCATCTGCTCCACCGTGGACCTCCATGGGCTTGCAGGGTGGACACCCGCTCCACTGTGGTCTTCACCATAGGCTGCAGGGTGGACACCCACTCCACCGTGGACCTCCACAGGCTGCAGGGTGGACATCTGCACCGTGGTCTTCACCACAGGCTGCGGGGTGGACATCTGCTCCACCGTGGACCTCGCAGGTGAGGACACGGTGTCGAGCTTACAGGAGGCTGGGCAGGCAACGGCCTTGGACGGCGTCGTAGAGCGGTGGTGGGACCTAAATTCACCTCCAGATCTGGGACAGGGGTCCTGTCCCTCGGTGGTGCCGGGGACGTCTCCATTGATCCCGCTGGATGGGGACAGTTCAGGGTTAAGGCAGCGGCTCTTCATCCCTTAAGTCTAGCCTAACATTTGGTAGAAATCACCCTTCACAGGTGTTTTTTTGGGTGCTGGGATCATTCATTTTTTCAGCAGAAATGGATCTCGCCCAGAGTTATCTTGGAAACTGCCCGTGGGTGCCAAGAGGATCTGTCGGAGTTGTAAACTCAAATATGTAACTGCTGAGGCGGGGGAGAAAGCCGAGAAAATATTCACCGAGACTTAAAAGCTGCCTTAAAACCGGGAGGCTGAACCAAACGCCAGCTACTTTTAAGTTTCAAATAATTTATGTGCTGGCTTACACACCCGTCGTCCTCCAACATCTGCGGTAAAATGATGCGTAAAACCCTGACGCTGCAGAAAACCGAACGTCTCCTGCTGCTTAATAAGGACTAACTTTGCGCTCAGTAGTTTTGTAATAATATTGTAAGGGAGTCGTCAATAAGAGCTGATTACTCTGCGCTCCTTGAAATGCGGCGAAATCTTCACGGCGTAGATGGGTTTTGTTGGCTGTTAAGCAGGTGGGAGTTGTGCAAAACCGCACGGGTCTGCGGCTGTTTAAGGTATAAAACTGCTCAGATTCCACTTCGACGTTGTCTTTTTTCCTTGGAGCCGTGGAAAACGAGCCTAGAAAGAGCTGCTCCCCCCAAAAAACAGCGGGGACAATGAAATAACCTTAAGTAAAGGTGGTTTTTCTTGCATAGACGTCCTAAAAAGCAGAGGGAAACCCCGTGGTTTCAGGCACGGGAATAAATAAAACTCTCCTGGCGTGTGAAACCCGCTGGATTTAGGGTGCAGAGCGGACCCAAGCGATCGCAGAATTCAACATCTGACCCCCAACTCATCCCGCGGGACGCAAAAAGGAGCCGGGATAACACCCGCGCGGCCGCGGAGGTCGGCGTCCCCGTCGGCACGGGAGCGAGGATTTCGGGATGCCGCCGGCGGCGCGAGGCTTGGATGGGATCCAGGCGACGCCGTCTGGCCGGTGCCACGGACGCCCGCGCTCCCCGGCTGCTGCAATCGGTCAGATGGAGGAGTAAATCCCCTGTGCGCTTCCCCAGGCACGGGATTGCGTCGCTAAAACGGAGCGGTGAACGCGAATTAACGACGAGCGGGTTTTTTTTGAGAGCCGAGGCGCCATCGAAGCACGAAGGGTTACGACAGCTCCCAAAAAATCCCCCCGCAAGCCGCCGAGGGAGGATTTCACCGTCCCCTTTCTGCAGGGAACGGTTAAAAACTAAAGTGGAAATCAAAATGCCAAGAGCACAGAGGTGGGGAGCGACGCCGTGGGCGTAAGGGTTGCAAATTCTCTTCCTTTGGATGTCAAGAAATTCATTTACGGCAGCGGCGAAGTAATTTCTGCGCTGGTCAGGTAGGAATAAAGAAAGAAAATAAAGTTTGAAGCTGAGGGTCGCTCGACCGGGCCGAGGGAGTTTCTGTAGGAGCCTGGTCGAGCTTGAGCCTTCGACCTTGGATTTGACGGGGCGAAACGTCGCGTTTCTCGCAGAAATCGCTGCCGAAGGGCAACGGCGTCGAGGGCTGCAGGGACGCTGCCTCCCCTGCGGCTCGGGGGAGGGCTCGCGGGCGGCTCAACCTTCCGATCCCCTCTGATATTTGGGGATATTTTAGTTTTTAAATGGTCTGTATCCTGTCTTGGGATTCTTGTGCCGTTTTCGTTGAGGAGTTTCAAGAAGAAATGGCGAGGGGAAGGAGCTGGAGCGGTTTGGCCAGGAGAGCAAAGTGGGAGGAGGGGAAAAAAAAAAAAAAGGCAGAGTTTAAGGCAAGAGTAAAGTTTCCATATTTATTAATGGATATTTAAATAACAGCACCGATTTCTACACCTTAATACGTAAAGGGAGATACCGAGGTGGGATTTCCCCTCTCTCCTTTTATACACCGACGTTTGCGCCACTTGGGGCGTCTCTTTTTCGGATGATTCGCCCCAAAAAACCCCAGCCCCGCTAAATGTGGGTGTCTGATTCAGGGTGGCTGCTTCCCCTCGTCCTGGCTCGGATCTGCAACGGGGTTTGGATGGGAGACGCCATCCCGCGGATTCCACGCATCCCCTGCAGCATCCAGCGCCTTTCAACGGCACCGGGAACGTTTCCGAAGCGCTTGGTCTTGTGTTGCAGGTACCCGGAAGAAAAAAATTATATATTGCTGTATAAGCCCAGTAGCCAAAGCCTGAAATATTCAATTAATACAGCATAAATCTGCTCCAACAGCTTTGATACTCAGAAAAATTCGCATTTTGTATCCCGCTGCACGCTGTCCGGCGGAGTCGTGCCGAAGTGCCGAGCTCAGGCCGGCATCTCGCAAAGAAAGGATCCTCTCCAACACCCCCGCGGCTTTATTTTCCCCCCAAAATAATGGCAGCGGCGCGGGAGAGGGAGCAGACGGCGGGTAAGGCGTTATCATCGGTCTCCATCGCCGTCTCCGCCTGAGCGCCGTGGAATAAAGTCAAACTCTGCACCCTCCTCCGTTGGGTTTTCCAAGCTGTTCCTAAATTATGTTAATAATGATGGATGGGAACGAGGTTCCCGTTGAGTCTCTAATTAATCAAAGGTATTTTAGAGGGTGCGTTCTCGCACGTGGCCGCCTGTAGGTGGTTTCTGCTGACTTGGTGTGCCAGCAAAACTGAGCCTGGAGAGAAAACGGTTGGAAACGTGGATTATGGGAACAGCTGCCACCTCCTCGTCCCTGTTTCACACTTAAAATGACGCTCCCGGCCCTTAGCGGAGTCGAGAGGATCTCAACGATCTCTTTTTATCTTCTCTTTTAATAAAAATGTAACCACCTTTTCCAAAAATAATCATAAACCCAGCTTGCATGTTCTTTCCCCTGTAGGAAGTGTAGGATTTTTGATTTTTTAATAGATCAGTGGCTTGGGAAAAAAGCTCGTTTTGTATTTTCCTCCTTGGAAAATCTCTTGGATCTTGTCTTATTCCTTTTCTTACCTCAGTTTCCCTCCTCTATCTGCAGGGCTTTTACTTTTGCAGCCGTCCGAGGGCTCTATTTTTCCTTTATCCGATTAAAAACCGAGTGTTTTCCAGTGCAGACACACCGCCGCCGCCTTAATTTCCGACTAATTAATCCCCGCTGCTCATGTGTAGATACATCGATAGCAAAAATCCTTTCCCGCTTTGGGTCTTCCCGACTTCACCTTCGTTAAACCGTCACCACCGCCCGCGGGGAAGCTCGGGGACGCGGCGTGTTCTCCTCGCGCCGCCGGTGAGTTTCGGGGACGGGGGGGGGGGATTTGTTTTATCCCACCCCGCCTGAATTTGGGGTGGGAATTTTCCCCTCGCGTGGGTTTTCTGGCTCCGGTTGCGACTTTGAGCTGCGTCTCCTGAAAGCGAGGATGATGGAGAGGGGAAACTCTTTGAGCTGGGATTTAAACATCGTTTTAAACCGATACCAAGCAGGTCTTGAGGAGCAAATACTGCTCTTCGGTCCGCCCCCGTATTCATCGCGCTACGTGCATGCAAACAAAAGTAACGCTTAATAACACGGGAGCTGGAAGCAAACGCCTTCTTGGGCGTTTTCAGATGAAACTTGAAGTGGCGAGGTCATTTTGTTGGGAAATTACTCCCGCAGGGAGCAGCACGTGCTGGGCTGGAGGCCGGGAACGCTCCCGGTGCAATTTTAACAACAGCAGCTGAACGTCCCCGTCTCGTGTCAGGAGATCTCCAAATTTGCATTTTCCCAGCAGCGTTCACCGGAGACATCAACTAAAACAGGCTAAACCGTCGTTAATTAAGTCTTAAACTAAGAATTTGGAGGCTGGGAAGCGTTCAATGCGCCGTTAGCTGTTAACGTCGCCTCTCGCCCTTCCCTTTCGCCCGTCGAAGGGACGGGGCGGCCGCCGCACGCGTTGATCCCCGCCTCGGCAGGCTCAGAATCAAAGCCGGTGCTGGCCACCGCAGATGGGCCAGTTACTCTTCCCAGCGGCCGCCTTTTCCAGCCCGGCCGCCTTTTCCAGGCTATTTCTAGGTTATAAATCCTGGGGTGGGATCCGGAATGATGCAATGTAACCATGAATTTCAGTTTCATGTTTCATCGCTCTGCGCTTTTCATAGACTCGTTTCGGTTGGAAAAGAGCTTTCAGAGCATCGAGTCCAACGTTAACCCCGCGCTGCCGAGGCCGCCACAAAGCGGGTCCCCGAGCGCCGCGTCCGCAGGGCTTTGAGCTCCCCCCCGGGCGGGGACTCAGCCCCTGCCCTGGGCAGCCTGGGCCGGCGCTCGACAGCCCTTTGGGCGCAGGAATCCTTCCCGAGATCCCACCTCATCCCAGGTCCCATCCAGGACCTGTTCCTTCTCCTGTCGCTGCTGGGTGGGCAAAGAGCCCGACCCCCCCGGCCTCAGCCTCCCTTCAGGCAGCCGGGGAGAGCGCCCAGGGCTCCCCTCGGCCTCCCCCGCCCCAGGCGGAGCCCCCCCGGCTCCCCCGGCCGCTCCTCCCCGGCCCCCCAGCCCCTTCCCCTCCGCCCCAGCCCCTTCCCCGGCCTCGCTGCCCTTCTCCGGCCGCGCTCCAGCCCCTCCGCCTCCTCCTTGGAGCTGGGGGCCCAACGCTGAACACGGCGTCCCGGGGGCGGCCCCCCCAGGGGGACGATCCCTTCCCCGGCCCGCTGGCCACGCTGCTCCCGACACAAGCCAGGATGCTGGTGGCCCCTTTGGCCACCTGGGCACGCCGCCGGCTCCCATCCAGCCGCCTGCCGACCGCCACCCCCAGCTCCTCTTCCACCAGGAGCTTCCCAGCCACTGCATCCCCCCCCCGGCGTCACCGGGGGTCCCCGACACCAGCGGGTGGCCAAGGATGTTGTGCGGGCGCAGGCCGGCCCCGTGGGCTGCCCGTGCTTGGGGACACCCAGCTGGGGACATCCTGGTGGCACTGGGGGTCCCTGTCCCCATGGGATGCCCAGTTGGGGACATGGGGTGGCACCGAGGGTCCCTGTCCCCATCTGGTACCCAAGGATGCTGTGCAGGGACATGGGGTGGCACTGAGGGTCCCTGTCCCCATGGGATGCCCGTGCTCAGGGACACCCAGCTGGGGCCACCAGGGAGCCACCGAGGGTCCCCGTCCCCACGCCTCCGCCTCCTCCCCGCGCCCGCAGCGTGGCCGGGGGTCGGTGGGACCACGCGCAGTTCCCGGCGCTGAGCCGTGCTGGCCCCGGGTCCGCGGCTGCGGCCCGGCCCGGCCCCAGGGCAGAGCCTCCCTGCCCTCGCAGCCCAACGCTCCCGCAAACCTCGGGGGCACGAATCCCCTCGCCATTGACTCCATCATCGATAACGGCGTTAAACGGAGCTGGCCCCAGTACGGAGCCCTGGGGACGCCACTGGTGACCAGCTGCCCACTGGATTTAACTCCGTTCACCACGACTCCTTGGGCCCAGCCGGTTTCTTACGCAGCGAAGCGTTCGCTCGTCCACGCCACGAGCAGCCGGTTTCTCCAGGAAAACGCTGTGGGAAACGATGCCAAAGGCTTTACTAAAGTCCAGCATCCACGGCCTTTCCCTCACCGACCAAGCGGGTCATCGAAGGAGCCCGCGTCAGTCAAGCGATACCCGCCGTACCACCCCGGCTTGGATTTCGGGGCTCGGATTTACCTTTCCAAACCAAATTCCCGTCCTTCCCTCCTCCTGCGCTCCCGCCGAAGAAACCTACGGCTTTATTTTCCCTTTCAAACGCAGCTTTCGCCTGCTGCCAAGGGTCGCAAAGCTGTCTTCAGGCTGCGCCGCTGCGGGCAGAGTGAATCGGGGCGAGTGCCTCGAGAGATTCACAGAAGGGAGACGGTCAGCCCGAAACCGGGGCGCGACGTAAATCCCGTTCGCTTCATACTCGCCGATCGCTTCCCGATAACCCGCGGAGAGCGGATCATCTCCCTCCAGAGCACGAAAACACGCGGATCGCTTCATTTTTAGTATTTATTCAGGTGCGATGCTTTTTCTGTTACGTTTTTATAAGCTAATTTCGCTTTTTACCCACCAAATCGCGCCGATTTTGGAGCACGCGTGCACGCCTGGTTAGCGCGGAGAGCAGAGCAGCGGCGATAAGCTCCGGTTATCAGAGCAAAAACCGGGTTTAAGATTAAATTCAGTCGATAATCCACGCTCACGCCTGTCCCAGCTTCTCCTTGCACGTGCTGCGGTCCGGCGAGACCGCCTTCGTTTTGCTCCTTGGGCGTCCTAAACCTCGTGCGTGTTCTAAAAGCGGGATTTAAGTATTTCTGTTTTCTTGGAATTAAAGTTGCTGCGGGTGGATCCAGCGCCGCAAACGTCGCTGTAACTTGCGGCCGGCTGCCTGCGCGATAGAAATAGTTGCGTTTAATATCTTTAGTTAAACATCACCAACTCAAAATACATTAAAATCTGTTTTTTACTTCAGCAGTTCACCTTCCAGGCGCTGTCCAGGACGGGTAGATAACCTCAAAGTAACTCTTTTTAAAAAAAAAAAACCTATAAAATCACTTTATCGCTTGATAACGCTCATTTCTCAGGGCTTTTTTTAAAGATTTCTATTTTAATGTTTTTATTTAAGCTGAGGCAAGAGAGGAGGAGCATTGAGGGCGGCTTCTTGCGAACGCAGCCGCTCTCGTCTTCCGATCTCGGAGCATCTCCGTCGGTCGCTCCGCTGAGGTGGGCGGTAGAGTCGTCTTCAGCCGGATACGTCCCCGATCAAGCGAATCCTCGGCGCGGTTTCTTTTCCGGCGGCTCTGCTCCTGCGCATCTGCCTCTTATTCCAGTCTCAAACATCTGCCTTTTCCAGCCAGCCTGAAATAATCCATCTTCCTGCATCAAAACCAGCATTTTGCGATGGTTTCCTTGCTTGTGCCGCCCTCTTCAAGTCGTTAGGAGATATTTTTCCCCCCCTTAGGATGATTTTCCGGAGGCTGGTGCTGCGACAGCCCGCCGTGTGTCCCCGGTTATTCATTTCTCCTCCTTTTCACCTGGAAAATATTCCCAAACGGAACGCGCCCACCATGGAGCTGTGCTCCGTCACTCTCGGACCCGTTGCCTTCCTCCATCCTCGGCACCCCCCTCTTCGGGCTTTGCCCCCGTCGCCGCTCGGGCGGGCTGGGTTTTCGGCGACGCTTCGTTTTGTCCCGCGCAGAGCCGGGCCTTCCTCTTCCTTCTGCGTCCCGACCGCCGCCTCGCGCCCCGCAAAGCCCTCAAATTTATTCCCTTGTGATTCCTCTGCCGTGGCCGGTCCCTGTCTCTGCTCACCTCCTCCTCCGGACCCGTGGCCGCCTTCCCTTTTATCCCATCAACCCGGTGACTTTTCCAGACCCGTTTCTCCATTTTTTCCCCCCCGATGTCCTCTCTGCTCCCCCCCATCTCCCCCAGCTCAGCGTCGGGGTGGAAGAAGGAGCGGTTCTTGGCCTCCTCCTGGCCTGGCGGTTCCCTCTGCCGGCTCCCGCTCCGCATTACAGCCCTTTCCCTTCCCGCCTCTTCCTCAGGGGGAAAAAAAACAGGATTTTTGTTGGCAGGCGGCCTTAAAATCACGTGGATCCAGGGAGCGCGGCGCCGGTGAACTCGAGCCTCCCCGCGCCAGATACCGTCCCGGCGAGCTCCGTCCTCCCGCGTCTCGTTTCTACCTTTACCTAACGAAGCGCGTAAGCGTTAACGGCGGGAATGAAGTAAGCGTTTCTCCGGATTTTTCCCCACCTTGCCGTGAATAACGGCGTCGGCTTCGGCCGAACGGGAAGGTCTGGCGCGGGGCGCGTCGGTCTGGCTCTTACCGGTGAGGTTAACGAAGGCTTGCGGTCACCGCGTCACGAGATGGTGCTACCCGCGGCTATCGTTAATCTACAGATTAATTATTTTCTTCTCACTCATTATTTTCTGAAGCTTTTAAGAGGCGAGATTAAAGCGCTGCTACGTTAGGGTAAGAAAACCCAAGCGTAGCACTACCTATAGCACAATCTCTAATACAGGTTAGATTTCTGATCTAATAAATTAGATTTCTAATCTATAATCTAGACTTGATTAAGAAAACCCGAATTAAACACCATCTTAATCTATAGATTAAGAAAACCCGAACACAGCACCATCTATAGCACAGTCTAGAATACAGATTAGATTTCTAAACTAAACTAAACTAGATTAGATTTCTAATTTATAATATAGATTTTGAATCTATAATCTAGATTTGATTAAGAAAACCTGAATTTAACACCATCTTAATCTACAGATTAAGAAAACCTGAACATAGTACCATCTATAGCACAACCTGTAATACTGATTAGATTTCTAATCTAATAGAGATTAGATTTCTAATCTAACAATTTAGATTTCTAATCTATAATCTAGATTCGATTAAGAAAACCCAAATTTAACACCATCTTAATCTATAGATTAAGAAAACCCAAACGTAGCACCGTCTGTAGCACAATCTAGAGTATGGATTAGATCTCTAATCTAATCGAGATTAGATTTCTAATCTATAATACAGATTTCTATCTAATCTATAATATCGATTTCTATCTAATGTATAATATAGCTATATAATCTTAATCTAATCTATAATATAGATTAATCTATATCTAATCTAAATATATATATTTTATATATATAGTATATAAGATATCTAATCTAAATCTATATAATAGAGATTAGAGTAAAAGCCCCGAATTTAACACCATCTTAATCTTTAACACGAATTTAACACGAATTAAACACCATCTTAATCTATAGATTAAGAAAACCCCAACGCAGCACCATCTATAGCACAATCTCAAATACAGATTAGACATCTCATCTAATCTAATCCTGACCAGATTTCTAATCTAGACCGCAGATTAGCTTAAGAAATCCCACCCGTAGCACGTTACAGCTTAAGAAAGGCCTAACCTAGCGTCCGTAGTGCAGTCCGTGCTCCAGATTGGCTTTACGGGCCAGACCTCGCTGTGCGGTAAAGCCTGGCTTTACGTTCTCCACCCTGCAGCTCTTCCTTCCCAGCTCGCTGCCGATTTTTACCGGCAGAGGCGGCACAGCTCCATCAAACCCCGTTTCTCTGAACCCCCCGACGTTTCTCTTCCCTCTCCCAGATTCTCCGTACCAATAATTGTAGGTTTTTCCCGCGATATCCGTATTTCTGGCGAGAGGCCAGGGCTGAGTTGGGGCGAGGGCGCGCTCGCCTTTAGGTCGAGCTGGGCTGCAAGCCCTTGGCCCATCGGGACGGGCCGAGCAACGGTTCAAAATTGCCGTTTTCTGATTTTTGGGTGATATTTTGACACGCGGGTGGGGCGATAACGTATGAGAGGAGCCGTAACGTAACCGCAGGGCGGGGGAGAGAGCCTCAGCATCCTCGTCTTGGGGAAGAGAAGAGAAAAATGGTGCGAATTGGAGTATTTCCAGCCAATCCGTTAAAAAAAATAGCCGTTAGGGTTTGAGGAGATGGGTAGGATCCCTCCAAAGGAGCAAGAAGAGAGTGAAAAAGATACGGGATAAATGAAATAAGTGAAAATAAAAGGGTAAATCTGATATAAGGCTTAACCGCCGGGATGGGCAGTTAGAGCCTTGGCTTTTAAGTGGAAGGGGAAGAAATTAAACCCATGATGAAATATTTTCCCTTCTTTTAAAAAAAAATCCCGGCTCCTTGGCTTCCTCTTAGGCTCGGGGAGAGCTATTGTGCGGGGAGGGAGCAGGAGGAAATCAGGCGGGCGCAGCCCTTGCAGTGATGAATTTCAGGAAGGAGCTTCCCCTAAAGGTGGAAAAATCCCTGGGAAAAACTGAAAATACCGGTGCCGCTTCCTCGGTTTTCCGTAGGTGTCTCGCGTTCGCCGGTGTCCGTAGACTCTTTGCTTCGCTGGGCTACGGATGGACGTTAAAAACGAGGTAGCCTTCGTTTCTGATGCCTCGGGTTGATGCCTCAGATTAATTGCTTTGTTTGTTTCATCAGATACAGTATCTAAAGGCATTTGTGCCTGAAGCCACGGAAGATAGATGGACAAGCCAAGCAACTTCTGACTCTGCATCATTTTCTGGGGCAAAATTATATGGCAATGTATCCTACAAGGTAACGTAGCCCCTTGCAGTGAGTAAAGAGGATTCCTTTTGCTTGGCCACCACTCCGTAAGAGCAGTTTCTCGCTCGAGAGTTTCCCTTTTCACTCCTAGAGGAATCAGCACCACCCCGAAGCAAAATTCGAGGAATTTTGCAAGCGAGGGAAATCCCAAATGGCCTCCAAATTGTGTCGTGGTCGAGTTAAATCTCCGTTGCGGGGAGCGGGCAGGCCACCCTGCTAATGGGGAGGAAAATCAGGAGCAAAATGAGAGCTGGGAGGAGAGAGGTTTCGCCGGACAGCTGAGCTAACAGCTCTCCGGACGCGATACTCCCATATCCACAGCTATAAAATCTCCCGTAAAATATCCCGGGCGAAGGAAGGGAGTCTGCCGCAGCGATCTTGCCGCTCGAGCGACGCTTCAACTCGCTGAAAAGTTAAAACCCATCATCTAAAGACCAAAATCTAACGTTGCCCTGGCGCGTTAGTGGGTTGGTGTTGGGTTTAGGCCAGTAAAAAGCAACGGACCGCAGACTTTAAGCAGGGATTTAAGACCGGCTGAGGTTTTACGGGGACTCGGAAGCAGTTGAGGGACACGGCAGGTAAAACGGCACGGACGCTTCATCTCTCTGGCTCTTCGTCCCTTGCTGCGGTCCGTGCCGAGACCGCGTCTGCGCGTCCAGACCACGACCGGAGACACGGGGCTGCTCTACGGCAGCGGAATAAAAACCCAAACCCGTGTATACGGCTTGTCGTGCGCATATACGCACCTATAGATACTTATATACCGACTCAAGGCCAACTATACGTGCTGAAATTTGCTCCGCCGAGGTTAATGCCTCGGTGCCGAGTGGGATTTTTCCAGATCCCGCAGGGCTGGCAGTCCTAAACCAAATCAGTTCTGCCCCAGCTGAGAAAGCACTCGATAACCCCACGAGTGGAGAGATGGGAAACGTTTTCTTCTTCACTTTTCCCCCGGGTATCCCTCGAAACGGGTGAATAACGAGGCTCTTAATTCATCTCGCACAATATAGCGTGGTCTTCTCTAATTAACAGCTGCAGGTCTTAAGCTTAACGTGCGCTACGTGTGCTCAGCGTTAAATCAGACGAAGGCCGCACGTCACGGAGGGTGTCTTTACACGAGGAAGGTCCCGCCTGCCCAGCGAGGGTGGGGATTCACCGCGTGGCGGTGGGGAAGCCGCCGGTTGACGGCGGCTGGTCCTGGCTCGGCGGTGACCCCTTCACGCAGCTGTAGCTTAAGAGGACGGACGGGCTGCGTGGGGTCTTTGGAGGGCTCCGCAACAGGCCCTGGGAGAAGCCCAGAAATGCCTTTTTGCCCAAGTTTCTGGTCTTCAGAATGATATTTAAATTATCTCCCTAAAGATTATCTCTCTAAACTATCTACCGAAGTTATCTACTTTAAGATGATCTACCTAGCTTATCTACTTTAAGATGATCTACTTTAAGGTGATCTACCTAAAGACGATCTACCTAGATCATCTACCTAAAGATCGTCTGCCTAGATTATTTACCTAAAGATTGTCTACCTAGGTTCTCTACCTAAAGATTATCTACCTAGATTATCTACCTAAAGATTATCTGCCTAGATTATCTACCTAAAGATTATCTGCCTAGATTATCTACCTAAAGATTGTCTACCTAAAGATTACCTATCTAGATGATCTACCTAGATGATCTACCTAAAGATGATCTACCTAGATGATCTACCTAAAGATTATCTACCTAAATTATCTACTTACATTAACTACCTAAAGTTATTGTCTACCTAGATTATTAACTACCTAAAGTTATTATCTACTTAAATTAACCACCTGAAGTTATTATCTACCTAAATTATCTACCGACAGCAGATAGTGTGAATTAAACGTGGGTCTGTCCCCTGCATGGTTCAGCTGAAGCATCCCGCGGAAGCTCAACGGTCACCTAAAAGGCAGATTTTGGCGTGAAATTGGGGTGAGCTGACCCGTGGGGGGGGGGGGAGAGCTCCCGAGAAGCTGAAAGGAGATGAAGGCGTCACCCTGCGCTCCTTTAGCTGGAACTCAAAGTTGGCCAACGCCAACTTAACGTCTCTTCCCAGTGGTGGCGAACCCAACCCTGGAGCTGAAGCTGGTACCTGCAGCGTTTTGCTCGTTAAGAGCCTCGTTTGCGAGGCAACGGAGACTCTTTATGGAGACCATCGGAGTCCTCGTTGCCCAGATTAGGCAAGAACGGGGGTAAAACTCACGCTCCCTAAGGAGCAAGGTGAGAAGAGGCAGCAAATTCCCTCAGAATGATCTTTCTTACCCCGGGATGCGGAACGCTGACATCATTTGTTGGGACGACACAACGCTGTCACTAAGCAAGCGGGGCGGCGCAAGGTCTAGTTGCCCGAGCTAGTCCGCCGGTTTATTTTTAAGCAGCGCCTTGTACCAAAAGCCTGGGATTGAAGTGACCTCATCTCCCTTCTTGTTTTGCAGGGTGTCCGGTGAGGAATGCAATGGGATCAATAGCATGTCGGCGGAGAGCGGCCCTGGAACGAGACTGAGAAATTTGCCGGTAATGGGGGATGGACTAGAAACCACCCAAATGTCTACGACGCAGTCCCAGGCTCAACCCCAACAAGGCAGTGCTGTAGGCGTTAATCCCCCTCCGCCGGAGACCTCCAACCCCAACAAACCCAAGCGACAGACCAACCAGCTGCAGTATCTGCTCAAGGTGGTGCTGAAGACGCTATGGAAGCACCAGTTTGCGTGGCCTTTCCAGCAGCCCGTGGATGCCGTCAAGCTGAACCTCCCTGTAAGTAGAGGTCGAGAGACCAGGCGATGGTTCTCGGTGGAAGGAGTGAGACCGTTGGGGTCTGGCGCCTGCCGCCACCCTTCTGAAGTCACAGAATCCATCTTTAACGGTTGGCCTCGATGGTCGAGCGGTTGGCCTCGATGGTCGAGCGGTTGGCCTCGATGGTCGAGCGGTTGGCCTCGATGGTCGAGCGGTTGGCCTCAATGGTCGAGCGGTTGGCCTCGATGATCGAGCGGTTGGCCTCAATGACCTAACGGTTGGCCTTGATCACCTAACGGTTAGCTTTGATGATCTAACGGTTGGTCTCAATGATCTAATGGTTGGCCTCGATCGAACGGCTGGCCTTGGTGATCTAACGGTTGGACTCAATGATCTAACAGTTGGCCTCGATGACCTAACGGTTGGCCTCGATGACCTAACAGTTGGCCTCAATGACCTAACAGTTAGCCTCAATGACCTAACAGTTAGCCTCGATGACCTAACGGTTGGTCTCAATGACCTAATGGTTGGCCTCCATCTAATGGTTGGCCTCGATGACCTAACAGTTAGCCTCGATGACCTAATGGTTGGTCTCAATCTAATGGCTGGCCTTGATGATCTGACAGTCGGCCTTGATGATCCAACCGTTGGCCTCGAGGATCTAATGGTTGGCCTCGGTGATCTAACAGTTGGCCTTGATGATCTAACAGTTGGACTCGATGATCTAACGGTTGGCTTTGATGATCCAACGGTTGGACTAGATCTAACGGTTGGCCTCAATGATCTTAAGGATCTTTTCCAACCTAAATGATTGCATGATTCTATAATCTTTTAGACAATACACGCACGAGGAGGAATCCCCACTGGCTCAGCTACTGCTTTGCCCTTTACCACCCTCCTCTTTCCGCTGGGACGCGGAGTAGAAAGTAGGAATAATATTTCAGGAGGCAGGGAGGGTGAGTCTGCAGTCCTCCCTCCCCCAGCCAAGCACCAAAAATGATTAAGCACCAAAAATGATTAAGCACTAAAAATTATTAAACACCAAAAATTAACCACCAAAAATAATTAAGCACCAGAAATTATTAAGCGTCAAAGATTATTAAGCACTAAAACTTATTAAGCGCCAAAAATTATTAAGCATCAAAGATCATTAAGCAAATTGTCCGTCAGCTCGGGCTCTGCCTTACTGCTCCCCAAAGCCCAGCACATTTTTCTGTGCCTCGCTTAAACCCTGACTCGATCTCCGCTGCTTTATCCGAGTCTTTTTTTTGAGATAAAAACACTCGGAGCTTTTCACAAAGCATCCAAGTACTCAACCGACCGCTGCGCTTCTCGTGCCTTGTGGCACTGTCGGTAACAAACGCCTCGTTTCGTAAGGGATGCCAATTTTAAGTTAATTTGCAGTAAATCGAGGGGATCGAGTGCCCCCTGGGTCGGTTTGCCACCACCCGCGAGCTGGGCGGGAGCGTTGGGCTGCGAGGGCAGGGAGGCTCTGCCCTGGGGCCGGGCCGGGCCGCAGCCGCGGGCCCGGGGCCAGCAGGGCTCAGCGCCGGGTCCTGCGCATGGGTCCCACCGACCCCCGGCCACGCTGCGGGCGCGGGGAGGAGGCGGAGGCGTGGGGACGGGGACCCTCGGTGGCTCCCTGGTGGCCCCAACTGGGTGTCCCCGAGCACGGGCATCCCCTGGGGACAGGGACCCTCAGTGCCACCCCCATGTCCCTGCACAGCATCCTTGGGTACCAGATGGGGACAGGGACCCTCGGTGCCACCGTGGTGTCCCCAGCTGGGCATCCATGGGGACAGGGACCCCCAGTGCCACCAGGATGTCCCCAACTGAGCATCCCATGGGGACAGGTACCCTCGGTGCCACCAGGATGTCCCCAGCTGGGCATCCCCTGGAGACAGGGACCCTCAGTGCCGCCCCATGTCCCTGCACAGCATCTCAGGTACCAGATGGGGACAGGGACCCTCGGTGCCACCGTGGTGTCCCCAAACATGAGCATCCCCTGGGGACAGGGACCCTCGATGCCACCCCCATGTCCCTGCACAGCATCCTCGGGTACCAGATGGGGACAGGGACCCTCGGTGCCACCGTGGTGTCCCCAAGCATGGGCATCCCATGGGGACAGGGACCCCCAGTGCCACCAGGATGTCCCCAGCTGGGTGTCCCCAAGCACGGGCAGCCCACGGGGCTGGCCTGCCCCCGCACAACGTCCTCGGCCACCCGCTGGTGTTGGGGACCCCCGGTGACGCCGGGGGGGGTGCAGTGGCTGGGAAGCTCCTGGTGGAAGAGGGCCTGGGGGTGGTGGTCGGCAGGCGGCTGGATGGGAGGCGGCGGCGTGCCCAGGTGGCCAAAGGGGCCACCAGCATCCTGGCTTGTGTCGGGAGCAGCGTGGCCAGCGGGCCGGGGAAGGGATCGTCCCCCTGGGGGGGCCGCCCCTGGGACGCCGTGTTCAGCGTTGGGCCCCCGGCTCCAAGGAGGAGGCGGAGGGGCTGGAGCGCGGCCGGAGAAGGGCAGCGAGGCCGGGGAAGGGGCTGGGGCGGAGGGGAAGGGGCTGGGGGGCCGGGGAGGAGCGGCCGGGGGAGCCGGGGGGGCTCCGCCTGGGGCGGGGGAGGCCGAGGGGAGCCCTGGGCGCTCTCCCCGGCTGCCTGAAGGGAGGCTGAGGCCAGGGGGGTCGGGCTCTTTGCCCACCCAGCAGCGACAGGAGAAGGAACAGGTCCTGGATGGGACCTGGGATGCGGTGGGATCTCGGGAAGGATTCCTGCGCCCAAAGGGCTGTCGAGCGCCGGCCCAGGCTGCCCAGGGCAGGGGCTGAGTCCCCGCCCGGGGGGGAGCTCAAAGCCCTGCGGACGCGGCGCTCGGGGACCCGCTTTGTGGCGGAGTCGGTAGCTTTAGCTTAGCGATGGCGCTCGGTGACCTGAAAGCTCTTTTCCAACCCAAACGGTTCCATGATCCCGAATCGGCACGGAAGCCTTCCCCTGCTGCGCAAGGGCTGCGTCGCTGCCCGCCCCATCACGGACGGGAAAGGGAACGGTGCAGCCCTTCCCACTGCCCGCTCCCCCCCTCTACCCAGGCCCCTCACCAGGAGGAGTTAGAATAAACCCCAGGCAGCTGAGCACAAACCGAAGCCTCGTGTAGGGATCTTTTCTTACGGTAAATCACAGCGGCGTCGGCTTCGGACCCTTCCAGCTCCCTCCAGATGAGGTTTGTCCCTCCCTCCCTTGAGATGCTCTCCCTTGAGGGAGCCGTTTCTGCGTAACGCCCGCTTCCCTCCTCTGTTTTACCTTTTAAGATCTAATAACTCTAAATATATCATCTGTTACCCGGGCGTGAGGCGATTTAATTTCTTCGTGGTAGGAACGAGCTCCCTGTTGCCCATGGAGAACATCGGTTCTATCGCGACGGCGTTCCCAGCCCTTTATTTTTTTCCTAAAGAGTCTGCCTAAAAATAGAAACACCTTCTTTTGTATTAATCCGGCTGCGTTTAAGGAGCTGTAGTAAATCTGATTTCCCCGCTTCTCCTGTCGCCGCATTCGACGTGTGACCTCCTGCGAAGGGGCATTCGTTTCCCGTAAGATTTTTAGGGATTACTCAGCATTTTACCAACCCCAAAATCAGGAAATTTTGGTGCCTCTGAGGGTAAACTGCTCCTCTACCAAAGCTTTGTCCTTCTGTTTAATTAAAAATCCCGGCTGATGGGGACTAAAGTCTGGCAGCTAAGGATCTGCGGGGCTCGGAGGATCGCGCCCAGGCGGGGCCGGGGGAGATGGAGGAATCCCGGGGCGTAAACTCCGTGCAAACACGTGCTTGGCTGACGTTTTACTTCTCACCCTGACATCTCCCTCTTTGCCCTTTGCAGGATTATTATAAGATAATTAAAACTCCGATGGATATGGGAACAATAAAGAAGCGCTTGGAGAATAACTACTACTGGAATGCTCAAGAATGTATCCAGGATTTTAACACGATGTTTACAAACTGCTACATCTACAATAAGGTACGAAAAGTTCCCGAATCTGCATTTTTTTCCAAGGGAAATCTTCCCCGTCCTCGTTAGTCCCGGCGCGGAAATGCAGGCGTTGCTTGGTCGAATGGTCCTTAAAAGGAGCCGCCGCCGAGATCGGCTTCTTTAGGAAAAGAAGCGGGATTAAAGGGATGGGAGCGCAGACAGGGCTGCCTTAGCAGCCTTCCCTCCCGGAAGAATTATTAGCAGATCTCCTCAGTCTAGACGTTGTTTCTCTTCTTTTTTTTTTAATCTTAAAAGGAAATTTTGAAGGTTTTCTTCGGCTCTGACTTGAGCAGAGCCACGAACGTTCTCAAATACTTGAGCAGTAGGTCTGCGCTTCGTGTTTTCTCTAGCTTTCTTAAGAAGCCGACTTCAGGCTGGTTTTAAAAAACATCCCGAAAACCATTTTATAAACAGTTGTGCAACCGCCTGGGGTGCCGGAAGGAATATCCGGCGGGATGAGGAGCATCCCAGGGCATTTCCACAGCCGGTGGTGGTGGGACAGTGGCCTGTGTCGGCCAAAACCTGGGGTGGGTGGTGGTGGAGCTCGGAGAGTTGGAGAACGCTGGCCCGAGTGTTTCGGTTCCCGCTGGGTTTCTGCTCTTCGTTTCTCCCCGGTCTTTTCTCTCCATCCCCGTTGCTTCGCCCTCCTGCGCTTTGACCTTTATTTTTCCTCCTCCTCTCAGAAATATTGCACAAGACCTTTCTAGTTTGTTCCAAATAAGTAGTCGTTAAGCAGTTTTGGTCCTTCAAAACCATCTCCTTGGCCGTTGACCTTTCTGCTTTGAACCAGCGTGGTGCAGCTGGACCGAGGGTAGGTTCTTAAAGGCTTCACGTTATTCATAGACGCTTTCGAGTGCCACGTTCTGCCGCCACGGTGTCTCCCCCCGCCAGCTTTCTCCCTGATCTCCCTTGCCCTCCCTGATCTTCACCGATCCCCTCCGGGCTGGAAGGCAGAAAATCATCTCAGCTCAAGAAACGTCTCCGTGGACCGCACGGAGCCTGCAAAGCGTCAGCCGGGTTGGCGCGCGCCATCCGACGGGCGAGCGTGGTTTTAACCGTCCTCGCGGCGACGGCAGAGCTGGAGCTGCCTTCTCGTGGCGTCACCGTGTCGTGACAGCGACGGCCGTTGGTTTACGGTCTTGATGTCAGTCCAGCCGTCGATCCCGACTCCTGTTCTGTTGCTGCCTGCCCTTCCCTCTCCGCCAAAGTTTATTACTGTCCGCAAAACAACTTCCAGCCTTCATCTCTCTCGTCTCTTCTCCCCTGCGGTGCTGCAGGGTGCCCCTGGACGAAGATCTCATCCTCTCGGGGCCTCCTCCTTCCCGCTTTCCTTGACCGTTGCAAATACAGGCTTCTCCTCCGGATCTGGAAGGACCGCTGAGCGCCGTCCTCTCCTCCCGCACCGATTCAGCAGCAAAGAAAGGCGCAGAACGGTCAGCTTTCTCCTGAAAAACCTCCTTTTTTGGGGAGGAAATGTCCTCGCAGGCCCGTGCCGAGCTCTTTTTATCCCCTACCCTGATGCGCTACGGCTCTTCCATGAGACCCACCGCGTCAGGGCCATCTCGCGCGGTGGAAACGACCGGCTGGCATCAATCCAACTCCTTCTTTTTCCACTTTTTCCCCTCTTTTTTTTTTCCCCCTCCTCCCTTCATTCAAAAAACAGCCTTTGCCGCATGCAGGTAACGCCTTGCGTCGGTTGATTCTCCGATGCGTCTGCTCGGCGACGTCCCGGCCCCTCGTCTGCTTTTACCTATAAAATACACGGGCTTTAGGGTGAGGATTTGTCCGTGCGTTCGGCGCTTGGGACGGCGTCCCGTACGCCTTTCCGCCGCCCCGCGATGGAAATAGCGGCCCTGAGGAGGGTGAAAACCCTAAGTCCTCTCTCTGGAGATATTTCCAGAGAGAAATTTCATATATTTATTCATATAAAGACATCGCTTTCCATATACGCTTTGCCTAATTTATCGTTATCTGTTTTTCCTCCAGCCAGGGGATGACATAGTCTTAATGGCGGAAGCTCTAGAAAAGCTTTTCCTGCAGAAAATCTCCGAAATGACCCAGGAGGAAACGGAAATCGTTATAGCCCAGACGAAAGGAAGAGGCCGCGCGAGGAAGGAAGCAGGTACGATGCTTACTCGTACTAACGTCGGCCGTTAAACCCCGCTCAGCTTCACGCGGCGTCTGGACCCCAAGCCCTGGACCTGGTTTCGTCCTACGTAAATTGGGGGGGGGTTTTAATCGAGGTGTTAATTAAACCCAGCCGTCCTTCCACAGGATTGCCGTGGTCGTCGGCGTTCTCGGCGCCTCGATTTATTGCGTAGGGCGTCTAAAATCGGGTGGGAAGGAGGGCGGCTGCCTCGTGCTCTTGCCCGTCTGCGTGAGGCTCTCTCCGGTGAAAGGCAGGGCTGGGCGAGGGCTTCAAGCCCCTCGTCCGTGGCTTCTGGGCATCGTCTTGGGGGGGAGGAGGAGCGTTGGGGACAGACTTCGCAGTCAATACAGCGCTGCTGAGGCGCGCGCGTTTATCGTGCCGGTGAAACGTCGTCGTTCCCTGCTTTTCCACGAAGGTAAAAAGCCGAGAGCGATAGTAAAAGGGTTTAATTAGCGCTGTCGGGGAGCCGAGGTGATGAAATATCGCTCGCGATACCTCGAGGATGAAGCACGGCTGGTAAAAGCAGCACAAACTCTGCCGGATCAAACCTCGTGGAGTTTCACAGCTGCTTTTCGCGTCCTCCCGGACGGACTCGCTGCCGTAAAAACCCACGTTGGGTTAGAAAAGCGTCGGTGACGCCAGAGGAACCGATGGCAACGTGACGGCTGCAGGCCGACGGGGGGAATCCTGGCGCGGAGAGCGTCTGGAAGCGGTTCCGAGCATCGCAACCCACCGCCGTCCTCCATCGAACTTCCTCGAGTGATAATTTCGACACCTCGTTTATTAATTTCGCAATGATCGGGGATAGACGACGATGCTTGACGAGCTTCTCGTCCGTCGCAAGGACGCGTTGCCCCAAGCGAGGGGAACGCCGCTCCCTGAAGATGAATTCACTTTGTGCTCGGCCAGAATCCCAGAAATCCCTTTTTTTGCGGCCAGACTGACGGATTTACCTTGTCTTGCTCTTTTTCAGGGCTGAAATATTAACCGGCACGCTTCAGGCTCTGCGTAAAGTTGAACCGCAGCATTTCGAACCCCATTTAAGGTTATAAATCGGTAAAACGATGTTCTGTCTTTGCGTCCGTTGATCCCTTAAGGCTTCGCGTTAACGACGGAGGCTTTTGTGTTGCAGCTTTGCTCCCGGATCCGTCATTTACAGGATCAAAAAGTACCGTTTTGCTCGCTTAATCCAATCCTCTCTCTGCTACGTGGTATAAAAGCACAGTTCAACCGCCGCTTCATTTATTTACGGTCTGTCTCGTAGAAGAATATCTAATATAGAGTAAAAACCAGATCTCTGCCGGCACGTTAGAGGAGGAGCGCGCTAACCAGCTGCCAGGTCTGGGCTTTTCCTGATAACGTTTCTGAACTCTGCAGCACCGTCTCCTCTTTAAATAACTTTGTTGTATCGAAGGCTCCCCTGGTTTCGAATCTGTTTTTTCCGTAAGAATCAAATTCTGTCACTATAAGGAATTTTTTCCAATCTCTTAGTCCTCCTTTACAGCTCTTCTATGAACCCGCTCCAATTTTTCACGTCAAGAACCGTGCACACCCCAACCAGACATAGATGTGACTGCTGCTAGAGGTAAAACAGCCTCCTGATTCCCTTAGTTATCCCTCAAGGATTTCATTTGCTCATTTTTGGGGGATATCAACCATTCCCCAGGCTCAACATCAGCTACCAACGCCGTCGGATCGTTCCTCAGAGGGCTGAGAACATCCCGGCCATGACTTGATCTCAACGGCACCTCATCCGCTTTCGAGATCCCCCTCTGAATTTCAAACCATCTCTCATCCCCATCTCGTCGCGTTCTCGTTCTTTTAACCCAAACGCCGTGCCGTAACCGAGGAAAACGTCACGTGCGGGAGCGTCACCGAGCTTGCGTCGCCAAAAAAAAAGCAGCTTTGACGGTATTTACTGCCCGCGAGCTGGTGCGAGCAGCCCGCGACCCTTCTGGGACGCTGCGGATCCTCGCGCCTCTTCTTGCCTCGGCCTTGGACTGGTCCTGCTGGGATCCCAACAGGTTCTTCTCCGAGGTTTACTGGCAAATCGGCAGGAGATGGCCAGGGATTTTGACGGTTGACCCTCGAAGGGTTTAGGGACCAGTTGTCCGGGTCATAAAAAAGAAGTTGGACGTTGGGAGTTGCTGTTGAACGTTCTCAGGAGCTGTTGGAAGAGAAAACCTTTCTGCACTGCCATCGCCCGGACAGCGAGGGCAAATTCAACCCAGCAATATTTACCCAATCCCCTGAGTCTTCCCCGATTTATTACTGATGCTCGTCGTCTTCCTGCGGCGAGGGGCTTGCTGCCGTTTCCCGAACACCTTGTCGCCTAAACCACCGAGGAACAAAAAAAAGGGTCGTAAAGCCAAACACCTCAAACTGCTTTAATTATTTTGGCTTTCTTTTCTTTTCCCCTCCCTCGGCCGTTTTCGCTGCCCGCGTCTCTCCGTTACAGGGCCGAGCCTGCGTCCACGCGGGTTTTTCTTGCGCGCCTCTGATTCTCCTCCTCCCCGTGTTACCGAGTCCTTTCAGCTTCGTGAAATCCAATTTGCGGCACCAGCAAACCCAATTTACCCTTGTTTTCTGCCCGTGACCAAGTCGCGATTACTTGTAGCTGAGAGGTTTTTTTTTTAATTGTTATTTTTTTTAGGCACTATCCCCGATATTCCAGTACCACGCGCGGGGAGAAGCCCTCCTTGGTTAGAAAAGATTGCCCATCCCCTTTCTCAGCCTCTCTTTGCAGGAGAAGCGATGAAATCGCCCGTAGAGAAGCTGTAGTTACCTACACGGCGTAGAGAGGCGCTTACAGACCCAGGGCTCCTTTGCTCTGCCGCGACCCTGTAGCGTATACGACACGTAGGTGCCGAGCTCAGCGCCCTCCAGCTTCGCCTATAGGGTTGCCCAGCTCTCCGAAAGAAGGCATAGGTGCATCCAGGGACCCTATACGGCCCGTATATGTGCCGCGTATATGGTGCTTTGGCGTCGTGATAGAATAATCATAGAATCGTTAAGGTTGGAAAAGACCCTTACGATCATCGAGTCCAACCGTTAACCTGTCACTGCCAAGTCCATCTATACTGTGTCCTCGAGCACCACGTCTGTCCGTTCTTTAAATCCCCCCAGGGATGGGGACTCGGCCCCTGCCCTGGGCAGCCTGGGCCAGGGCCTGACAGCCCTTTGGGGCAAGAAGTTTTTCCCCATACCCAACCCAACCCTGCCCTGGCGCAGCTTGAGGCCGTTCCCTCTCGTCCCATCGCTTGTTCCTGGGGAGCAGAGACCGACCCCCCCGGCTCCAGCCTCCTTTCAGGCCGTTGCAGAGAGCGATGAGGGCTCCCCTCAGCCTCCTCTTCTCCAGGCTGAGCCCCCCCAGCTCCCCCAGCCGCTCCTCCCCAGCCTTGTGCTCCAGCCCCTGCCCCAGCCTCGCTGCCCTGCTCTGGCCACGCTCCAGCCCCTCCATGGCCGCCTTGGGGTGCGGGGCCCAGCGCTGAGCACAGCACTCGAGGGGCGGCCTCACCAGTGCCCAGCACAGGGGGACGATCCCTGCCCTGCTCCTGCTGGCCACACCGTTCCTGATACAAGCCAGGGTGCCACTGGCCCTCTTGGCCACCTGGGCACACTGCTGGCTCATGTCCAGCGGCTGTCGGCCAGCACCCCCAGGCCCTTTCCCGCCGGGCAGCTCCCAGCCGCTCCTCCCCACGCCTGCAGCGGTGCCTGGGGTTGCTGTGCCCCCAGGGCAGGACCCGGCCCTGAGCCTTGCTGACCCTCACCCAGTTGGCCCCGGCCCAACGACCCGGCCTGGCCAGGGCCCTCTGCAGAGCCTCCTGCCCCCCAGCAGATCGACGCTCCCGCCCGACTGGGTGTCCCCTGCAAACTGGCTGAGGGTGCCCTCCATCCCCTCGTCCCGATCATCAGTAAAGATAGTGAACAGGACCGGCCCCAGCACCGAGCCCTGGGGAGCAGCACTGGTGACCGGCCGCCAGCTGGGTTTGACTCCATTCACCACCGCTCCCTGGGCTCGGCCGCCAGCCAGTTCATAATAATATAGTAGAACATGTAATAGAACCATATAATAATATAGTAGAACAATAGAATAATAGAGTAGAATAATAGAACAGAATAATAGACTAGAATAACAGAATAACTATATATTTACTCTATAGAATCTCTCTCCAGGGACCTGCAAGATCATTTTCCTCTAGTCGGCTACGCCTCCTGTTAAATCATCTTGTGCGCCAAATTCAGCGTATAGTAACCGATTTGGGGTTAAATTATGAAAACCCAGGTGGGCGGATGGCTGGAAGGCTTCGCTGCAAACCCGCCTGCGGGTTTCTAATCGAAACCTCGAGCTCCCGGGTAAGGTAGGAGGTGAAGCGTGTCGGCTTTGCCAAAGCGATGCAGACCTTCTCCGCGATGAAAACTCCCGATTTTATTCTCTTAATAGGCGGCTGGTTTGGTTTTAGCGGAAATAAGCTCGCTAGCGGTCGTAGTTGAGCATCTCTCTTAATACGTGACATTTTTCAAGTGGGATTGCAATAATTGCAGCTCCTGGGGACTGACCGGGAGCAAATCCGGCTGCGTTTCTTTTCTAATTAATTATTTTTTGGGAGAATCATGGCAGAGGTGGTGGATAGCCGGCAGGGCAGGACACACGGCTAACGTGTCGCGCTCGGGGGAGTCTCCTCGTTGAGCCAGCGGTGAAATAGCAGCCAAAATCCAGTCTCTGCAGCCTGGGAGGTGAGCGCGGGTACGGCTCGAGCGGCGGGATTTCCAGGGGGTGCGTAAAGGATAGTCCCCGTGTTTTAAAAAATACCGAACTCGCTTCTTGCTGAAGATTTACACCCAGTTATTGCTAACGAGGTATGTTGGATAGCTGACGATCTTGAAGGTCTGCCGGTGGCGTGTCCCAGCATCATCCAAGCGTTGCAGCATTCCTCTTTTCCATGCCGGAAAGTTTGGAAGCTTGGTCAGAGCTTTGCCCTGCGAAGCGACAGCAGCTCCAGCAAGGAGGTGACTTCCCCAGGGCCACTGGAAGGGCCAAGGACAACGCTGACGTTTCCAACCTCGCGTCCCACCCTCTACGGTTGAAATCGCCTAACGAAGACCTCGCTCTCCAGCCGTCGGGAGAGATTTTCCCCGGACAATAGGAGCTGCGATGCCTTAAATCACCAAAAATTGAGAAAGTTTTCTTGATAACGGAGCACAAAATTGCTCCTGAAGGAAGAGCTGCCCAGTTTGGGCTCCAAAATGATGATAGTCAAGAAGCGTTGCCGAGGAAAAAAGGGTAGGCGGGAAAAGAGGTGCTCATCGCCTTGCCCTGCCTGCAAGAAATCCGGTGGGAAGGGAAGGGGAAGAGAGGAGGACGCGTTTGGCCTGATCTTGGTCTTTTTCGGGAGGGGTTTTGGCACCGTTAGGTCCTGAGCTGCTTCACCATTTCAGCTAGCGAGCCGTAAAAATAATCCTCGTGAAGGAAAACTTGGCGAACGTTTGTCCCTGACTGGTTGCTCAAGAACGGGACCCGCAAGAAATTAATGATCTAATGAGCAATGTTCTTTAAATGGTGTTATTGCGAAATATTGGTTTTCCCATTAAAACAATGACATTTGAAGAGAGAAGCAACCTTTTCTTTCTTTTCTCTTGGCAGTGACATCCAAACCAGGATCATCCACGGTACCGAACGCAACCCAAGCATCGTCCCCGGCGCAGACGCAGGCGCCGCAGCAAAACCTCCAGTCCGTGCAGACGACTCATTCCTTTCCTTCCGTCACCCCCGACCTCATCGTCCAGACCCCGGTAATGACGATGGTGCCTCCTCAACCTCCTGCGCCGCCTCCGCCTGCTCCCCAGGCCCCCGCGCCGCCGGCCCCGGCTCCCCAGCCCATCCAGCCTCACCCTCCCGTTATCCCAACACCCGCCCAGCCCGTGAAGGTGAGTGATTCCTTAATTATCTTAACGTGAGACCTTAAATTATCTGGCGTAGCAATGTTGCGGGTGGTCAAGTGGTCGCCCTTTGCTTTGCCGCCGGAGTCTCATTTTAAGGGGAACGGCCGCAGTTTGGTCAAAAAATTCATGTTTTGAGAAACGTGAGGAGCCTACGGTGACCCCCTCTGACACCGGTTTAAGTCAGACGTGATGAATTCCACCCAGGTTTGCGTGGAAACCACGTTCATCCTCCTTAAAACCGTCCTGACTTGAGCTTTGTATGACTCGGGAAGAAAATCTTGGCTTGCTGAAGTGACTCACGCCCTTGACCTTTGCTGGTATGACAGAGATGATCCCTCTGGTTTTCTGTAGAGCTCGGTACAGGTCAACAATACCTGAATATTTTTGGAAAGGCTTCCAGCGTCCTTCTCGTAGCGTTGCCGTGAGGCTTGAGTCACTAGCGATGGCCAATCCGAGTCAACGCTACAAGAAACGCAACTCGATTGAAGCCAAAAGTCTGATGCCAAAAGTAATATTGCTTTATTTGCTCGGTTATAGACAAAAAAAGGGGTGAAGAGGAAAGCAGACACCACGACACCAACGACCATCGACCCAATTCATGAATCGTCATCGCTGCCCGCCGAACCCAAGTCCACCAAGTTGGGACCGCGTCGGGAAAGCAGCCGCCCGGTGAAGCCTCCAAAGAAGGATGTCCCAGACTCTCAACAACACGTGGTAGAAAAGAGTAGCAAAATATCCGAGCAGTTAAAATACTGCAGCGGCATCATCAAAGAGATGTTCGCCAAGAAACACGCTGCCTACGCCTGGCCCTTCTACAAACCTGTGGACGTGGAAGCACTGGGACTGCACGATTATTGCGATATCATTAAACATCCCATGGATCTGAGCACAATCAAAGTAAGCTCAGGTTTATAGGAAGGGGGAGGTGGGGGTCTGAGTAGGAAAAACGTCATTTTCTCCCCGCGCGTGCGCACCAGGCGTCTTCATGGGTCTGCCAGATTTATTTTGGCCGTGGGGTTCTGGTACATTCGGTCTCTCTTCTTCGCCTCTTGCTGTTATCCTGACATTTGGGAAAAACAAACAAGCCGGCATCCTTCCAGAAGGGCTCTTAGGAAACGCTCGCACGGGTTTTTTTATAGAAAATTTCCATTACTGTATAAATCTACCCTTTTTTTTTTAGCCCAGGAGATGGCCTCAGAGAGCAGAAATCACAGCAATAAGAGGATTTGATTTAAAGCAAGCCCATTTTCAATTCTTTTTAAAATAAAGGCCCGTCTTTCTGAAGTTGTCTGTCTAAATCAGTCTTCTGTTCAGCACAGGTAGTTCCCTCCCCTTGAAATTTGCTTCGTTTTAAAGAGCGACTGCGAATTCACTCACGTTTCCCCTTGAAACGTTAATTCATGATTGGAGTCGCTTCATTTTAAAGAGCGACTGCAAACGTTCCACGTTTCCCCTTGAAATGTTCATTCACGATTTAGAAGTCTGCTTTTTAGCTAGGAAACCGTAATTCCTTATTTAAAAGTCTTGAACTTTTTAGTTACCAAACCTTAATTTGTTATTTAGAAGTCTTAACTGTGTAGCTATGGGATGAACTCGCGTGCAAAGAGTTTAAGCTTAGCTCTAACTCCTGCTTCGCCCAGTTTGGGCCTGCGTTTTAAAACCAGAGGACTGAATTTTCCCTTCCCGCAGCCCGCTCCTCGCCGAGGTTGCACCGGGGCCGAAGGCAACGAGGATCGCGGCTCTTCCTTTGTCACGGTGTTTCGGACCTGTAGGGTCTCGGTGGGCCAAACCTTGGCGACGCCGACTTCAGTTCTTGGCTTTGGCTTTCTCCTTTCTCCTCCGGCCTGGCCGGCGATGAGCGTTAGGTCTTGCACGTCCGTAGCTGCCCGTACATCTCGCTGCCCAACTGTCTGGCAGCGCCGTCTGTCTGAGGTCACCCTTGGCAGATGTTGCCGGGACAGCTGTTGAGCGTTCTTTGTCTTTCAGTTGTCCAACTCAACCTCGCTTTCCCAGGGAGGGAGAAAGAGGCGTGAAGCTTCTCTTGGCTCAGCTGGCGTTGCCACAGCTGGACGTGGCGTTTGGGGGGGATGAGGGGGTCATCTCAAGGCTGTCTCCACCCGGATTGGTCCTCCCAGCTCCACGGAGGCTTGGGAGAGGAGCAGGTAGCCATAGGAGAGGTCCGTGCCCTCCTAGGGTGGAGGGCCAAGCTCTAGAGACACCAGCTTGGTTCCTGGAGGAAGGGTTGGTGGTTGAAAGCAGGTGAAATGGTTGAATCCTGTCCCCTACGTCAACAAAATCATCTTCCATCGTTGGGTGGAGGACCATCCTGGTGTCCTCTGTCCCTCCAACCAGGCTGCGCCGTTAAAACAACTCCTGAGCTCTTCTAGGGGAACGATCTGAGCGAAGCCCACCTTGTTCTTCTGCTAACGCACGATCTCGGGCGCACGCGGAGGTTCAGCCCTTCTTGGTTGAGGTCAGGTAGAGCCAGGGTTCATCCTCCCGGCCTTCACCACCGCTCTTCTCCCCGGTCAGTTCTGCATCCAAACCGCCTGGCTGCTGTCAGCCGCGTAGACGGCGAGAAGGTGGCTTGGAGAGCACGTGGTCCTCTTCTGAACGTCACCGAAGACGCCCGTAGTCGGCTCCAATTTTTTATAAACCAACCGCAATCCCTCATTTGACCAAAATTAAGCGTTCCGGCGTAGGGAGCAAACGGGTGCGTGAAATCCGCGGGCGCCACGGGGCCGTATTCATTCACTCGATCCGTTTTTTTTGGATTTGCGCTGTTAATAGCGGAGAGTTTTTTGTTTGTTTTTTATTCTCTCCTCCTTTCTAGTCTAAACTGGAGAACCGGGAATACCGAGATGCTCAGGAATTCGCGGCGGACGTACGATTGATGTTCTCCAATTGCTATAAGTACAACCCCGCTGATCACGAGGTGGTGGCCATGGCACGGAAACTGCAGGTAAGGACGCGCGGCGTCGCCACCCACTTCGGTTTTTGATGAGCGCCGGCGTCTCTCTTTGACTTCTTTTTCCAGCGTAAGGCCCACGTAGTCTTGAAATAACGTAAAAACCCGCCAGCGTGGTAGATAACGGTAAAAAAATGATACTTTTTGCTGTGGCGGTGATACAAGGATTGAGCTGACTCAGCCCAATTTCCTTCTTGAAACTTATTTTGTTTAATAGTGTCTTTTTCGTGTCCTCGTACCTTTTTGATAAAGTGCAGCTCTGAAATGTCAACTTTTCTCCCCAAAACACCTAGAAAGAAAAGAAGTGACGATACCTGCTTGGTTGTGCTTTTCTAATTACCTCTTCCGTCGTTCCTACGGGGAAGTTTTCTGCTCTCCGCTCGTTCCTGAAGGGTTTGGAATGAATAAATTAGTTAACTAGCCGATGAAGAAGCCACACGTCTCGAGTGAAGCGCTCGGCTTAATGCGCACACTCCGCCGCTCCAAAAAATCACCTCCATTCCCTCGTTTCTCAGTAATTCGGAGCCGCTACGCGGGGTCGCCCGGCCGAAGCGGGGAAAACCACTTGGTTCCGAGCGGATCTGGGAGAGACCGAGCTCGTGCCGGTGCTAAAGGAGCTCGCAGCAGCCGCGGAGAAGCACTGCGAGGGGACAAAAAGCTCCTACATTTGGTTTTTTGACCCAAATACTTCAACATCTATCACTAAAAACACTCAGGCGTTCCCCGTATCCGTGACTTCAGGCAGTTCGTTCGCTTAAATGCTGATTTTTCCCTTTTTTTTTTTTTGCCTTGGGAGGATTGCGTTGGCGTTTTCTAAAGCAATAAGCTTTCCTGGCCTACGTCGCTCGGTCGCTCCTTAATAACTTCACCGCGTCACATTTGATACCAACCAAACGGCTGGGAGCCGCCGCGGAGTCCCCAAAATCCAGGCGGAGCTGCGCGTCGGATGCCGGAAAGACGCCTCGACCGCGGCGAGGAGGGGCCGCAGGCCGGGATGCGAGATGTCCGTGAGGCCACGGGAGCCAAATCCGTAAGGGAAGAGGTTTTATTAGCCTAGAAAAGTGCGATTCCCGCGACAAGGACGAAGCGGCGGAGCTCTCGCCACGTGAAAGGAGAAGAAAATCGGCGTGGTTTGCTTTCACCTTCAGAAAACGGGTTGAGGAGGAATCTGAGTTACACCAGAAAGCACCGGAGAGCTGGGAAAAATCATTAGGTTGGGGGAAAAGCTGTTAAATTGGGAGGAAAGCTATGAAATTGGGGAGAAAGCTCTTAAATTGGGGGAAAAACTGCTAGGGTGCAGGACGTTTGACTCAAGAAACAACCAAAGAAAAGCAGAAATTGGATATTAATAGCTCGGTTGGCTTTTGCGAAGTGGAAACCTCGGGTAAAAACCTCCGCGCGACGCAGCTTCCCCCTCCGCTGAAGTCGAAGGAGCGTCGAGGAGAAGAGCGGCTCGTGACCTTCCTGCCAGCTGTTTCGCTTCGAGCCAGATGTGAAGCTGCCACCAGGCTTCAAGGAGCCGAAGCGGCGGCAGAGCCGGCCCGCGCGGCCTCCGAGGCGCGGCCTCGGTTTTTAGACGCTCGTATTTTTTCCTGGTGCTTTTATAAAATCACAGCTCCGGTTTGGGCTGGTTTAATTTGAGACGACTGCGCAGTAAATGTGTGTTTCGGCTTGATTTTAGCGTGAATTTGGTAGAATTCAGCATCTTATGCCTATTTTGGGGGGATTTTATGGTGAGCAGATGCCTGGAAAACGCGCTGCTCGCCCTCTGGCTGCTCTTCTCTTCTCGTTTTGGTCTAACGAAGAACTTTGCGGCCTCTTTAAGCGACGTCTTGGAGCGTTTTCGAACCAGCAGCCGAATGAATCTGATCTGAAATTCCGATCGTTCTCATCGCAGGCTGAAAAGTTTCATGGAAACTCGTGACTTTTTCTTTTCTTCACCCCATTTTATTTGGGAAAATCCTCAGCGACCGGGTAACGCCGTTTGGACCGAGGGCGGTATGAGATCGGGGTTTCACCCGCATCGATCCCGTGGACAGGCTCGGGAACCACTCGGGAAACTTTATTTCTGACCTAAAGATGAAAAAAGTGGGGTTTGGAATGTAATAATCCCCAGAAAACGGGCGTTAAATTTCAGAGCAGCCCCGTAGCGGCGATGGCGACGGATCCACACCAACTGGATCCCGCTCCCCACCTGCTTGAGCCCGAGGTGGCACCTCTCCGTTTGCTTTTCCCGCCCGCAGAGAACTGATTTCAGAAAGAAAACGGCAAAAAAGGGAGGTTTCTGGCGCGCTGCTGAGGTTTGGAAACGAGGCCGAGGATTCGAGTTTGGACTTGAGTTCCCCGTAAAGGAGCGACGCGGCCCCGCTCGCGGCCTGCTGCGTTATCCCTCCGCCCCGGGAACATCGACCTCTGCAGTAACTCGGTTTTTCTGCTTTTTGTTACTGCTTCATCGTCGGAAAAGGATTTCTTGGATTTTCAAGGTTAACGCTGGCTCGTGAAAAGTTTATGGTTGATATTTGTCCGAGCGAGGACGGGTCAGCGGGACCGGCCACGTACCAAAGAGCAGCAGTACAAATCCTTGATGAAAAAGGCATTAATTAGCGCGTTATCTGCTCCCAGGGGTTTTTCTCTTCCATCCTTTCCCGAGTGGATTCCTAGGGATCCGTCGGACACCGCGGGCTTCGCGTAACCCAGCTGCTTCTCATAACCCAGCAATTCATCGAAATTGATAAATGGCTTTTTAACTTTGCCCAAAGGAACTTTAAATTAGCCTTCCTGTTCGTTAAAAGACTAGGTAGAGATAAAAAAAAAAGGAAGAAGGTTTTATTTCTCACCCTAGAGAATTTAAAAATGGAGTTTAGAGGGTGGTGTAGCGTTGCCTGCCGGTGGTGACGAAGCACCGGACTTTCTGGTTTGTGGAAAACAATAATTAGGGTGTAAACAGCCATTAAGTGGGGTGAATCAGCGAGAAATGGCTGCGGCTGCCTCCGTCATCCCATAAACGATGCCGTCGCTGGAGGAGCTGGGAAATCTCTCCCTTTCCTCCAACATTTTCTGCTCCTTCCCCTGAAATTTGAGCCTGGGCGCGTAAATGAAGGCGACGGCATTTCTGCCAGCAGATGGAAGCAGCAAAACAACATCCACAGCGCCCGGAAAAACATCGCTGCTGGGGAAAAAAGAAACCCTGAATAAAGGCATGAGGAGGCTGAGGATGGAGAAACGCGGTCCAGCAGCGCTCCGCCTGCTCGCGTTTAGGAAGGAGGGTGGAAAAATAACGTACGTCGAGGTGGGGGAGAGCCCAACGGGCCCTTAAAATCGCAAGGATGAGCCTGAACGGGAGGAGCTGGAAGCCTTCGGGAGGGAAAAACGTCGCTCGAGCGCCGAGTTAAAGCAGCGCGGTTCGGTATCGCGGGGCGTTGGACTTGCTGAAGGATTTTGGAGAAGTCGTGTAAATCTACGTGAACGCACACCCGCTTCGTATTTGCAGTCCGTTGGGTTTTAGAAATAAACGGCGGGTCTTGTCTGGTGGGTTGTGATCACGGCCACGCACCCAGGAGGTGGAAAACCGGAAAAATAAAGAGTCACTGGAGAGGGAAAGTCAAACCTTTGGGTGGGAGGAGAAATAATCTTTTCAATTTTTATGACTCGGTATTGAAGAGGTGGACACCGACGCTTGGGCCGCCTTCGGGTCGTTCTTCCCGCCATCACCGGAGTCATCTTCTGGGAGTTGCCGGGCTCCGTACGGGCTCCGAAAGGAGCCTGGGGCGAGTTGCTAAGCTCAGAAATAAATACCTGACTTCTAAACACCTAAAAGCAGGTGAACCGAGCCCGTTTTCAGGTCTCGCCTTGTAGGAGATGCAAAAAAACGGCATTTTTTTGTCTGCAAGTGCTTCGCCCTTCACAAGGTGGCACCTTAGGGGAAAAAAATCTCTTTTTGGGTGCAAGTTCCTCTTCTGGGAAACTAAAAAACCACGCTCAAAACCCGTCCTTCACGTGAAGTCAACAGGCACCGAGAAATATAACCAGGCTCTAAATTTAAGCAGGCTTTCCCGCCTTGTCTGCCTTGTCTTGGCTTTAAATGGAAATGGATTTTCAGATCAGGCTTTAGGAGAAAATCACTGGGATAAACTGGGACGAAACCGGTTTCGCATCCCTCGCTCTTGAGGATAACGGAAGAAGACGTAGGCAATCTCAAGAACGTGGCTGATGCGGCTTTTAAATGAGTCTTGTCCTTCTTGCTGGTAATTTTTTCCCCCAAAACCATCTTGAAGACGGTCAAAATTCCAAGCGGATTTGGAGCATTCCGGAAATTATCTTGTCTGCGACACGCGGCATCGTGGTGTTGGTTGGGGAGAGACCACAGATGCGTAGGGAACACCCGGGGGATCGCAGCCACGCTTGTGGTACCCTACTCTGCCAAACCTTGCGTTATTTTTTCCCCCCGTATTTTATTTTTCCCCTGTATTTTATTTTTCCCCTCCGTTTTCAGGACGTGTTCGAGATGCGCTTCGCCAAGATGCCGGATGAACCAGAAGAACCTGTGATTCCAGCTTCTTCTCCGGTGGTGGTGCCGCCTCCCACCAAGGTGGCTCCCCCTTCGTCCAGCGACAGCAGCAGCGACAGCTCCTCCGACAGCGACAGCTCGTCGGATGACTCCGAGGAAGAGCGAGCTCAGCGGTTAGCGGAGCTCCAGGAACAGGTACCGCCTCCCTCCTGATGGATCGGGGCTGGCTGGCGTGTCCTTCTTGGACTTGGTGGCCTCGGGGACGTTGCCCGAGCCGTAGGCTTTCTGGTTGTGTGGTAGTGACCCTCAGCTGCTCCAAAATTGGTCGTTTTAAAGCGATGCACGAAGGAATCGGCGCTTTTCAGGGCGGTCCTTGCTGTTAGGACACACGAGATGGTCCCCGACGGCAGGAATTTGCTGTCTGCACTTGGGTGGTGTCTTCTGAGCAGGCAGGGACACCCCAGCGCAGGCAGGGACACCCCTGAGCAGGCAGGGACACCCCAGTGCAGGCAGGGACGCTCCTGAGCAGGCAGGGACACCCCAGTGCAGGCAGGGACACCCCTGAGCAGGCAGGGACACCTCTGAGCAGGCAGGGGTGCTCCTGAGCAGGCAGGGACACCCCAGTGCAGGCAGGGACACCCCTGAGCAGGCAGGGACACCTCTGAGCAGGCAGGGACACCCCTGAGCAGGCAGGGACACCTCTGAGCAGGCAGGGACACCCCTGAGCAGGCAGGGACACCTCTGAGCAGGCAGGGGTGCTCCTGAGCAGGCAGGGACACCCCAGTGCAGGCAGGGACACCCCTGAGCAGGCAGGGATGCTCCTGAGCAGGCAGTGACACCTCGGAGCAGGCAGAGGCCCCAGCGCAGGCAGGGACACCCTAGCGCAGGCAGGGACACCTCTGAGCAGCCAGGGACACCCCGGAGCAGGCAGGGATGCTCCTGAGCAGGCAGGGACACCCTGGAGCAGGCAGGGCACCCTGGAGCAGGCAGGGGCACCCCAGAGCAGGCAGGGGCACCCTGGCGCAGGCAGGGGCACCCTGGAGCAGGCAGGGGCACCCCAGAGCAGGCAGGGACACTCCAGGGCTGCCCGAACTCCAGGGCCGTCGCCGTTTCTCCCTGTCCTCCCTGTTCCCGGCATCCTTAGCGCTGGGAATTAAAGCATCGCTAGCGCTGACGCCGCGAGCCGCCCGCTGCTGCCCGCGCGGGGAGAAATCCCCCGCAAGAGGTTGGCGCCTGCTGGCAGCGGTCGATAATTTAATACAGAATAACGGCAGTGTGATGAAAAGCGGGAAGAACTGACTTAATTAAGATAAGAAAGCGCTGGAGTGGAGAAAAAAATGAATTAATATGGAAGAGGAGGAGGTGCCGGGTAAAAATATCTTGATTTTGTTTGTCTGCCTCTCAGCTGAAAGCAGTGCACGAACAGCTTGCGGCCCTGTCCCAGCCGCAGCAGAACAAACCAAAGAAAAAAGAGAAAGACAAGAAGGAGAAGAAGAAGGAGAAGCACAAAAAGAAGGAGGAGCTGGAAGACGCCAAGAAAAGCAAAGCCAAGGAGCCGCCGCCCAAGAAGGCGAAGAAGAGCAACAGCAACAGCAGTACCTCCAGGTCAGCCCCCCACGTAATCCCCTTGACCTCCCGGCGCGTATACTTTTGCTAATGAACTTAATTATGCACAGGATTCTTGACGAGGAACGCCTTGGCTAGGGCCGACGCGGGCCTTGCTCGGGGTCGAGTCCCAACCTTGAGTTCACGCTTCGTTTTTCGGGGCTGCTGGGAACGCGCTCAGTACAGGAGAGAGGGGGGAAAAAAAACCAGCCCGTGGAGTCGCTCTGGTGGATCTCAAACCCTCGAATCCCATAAATTTTTCCTCCTTCTCCCTTTTTTTGGAAGGTTTTAAATTGAGAGGTAAGATGGCGACAGCCGAGTCTTTACCGCTCGTCAGCTGCCGGCTCGGAGGGGAGGCAGGATCTTGGTATTTAACCCGAGGCGAAAAGGAGTTGGTTTGGCTTATTTAGCCGTAATCAGATGAAATTAAGAAAGAAGGAAATAACGAGATCTCGGAGCGTGCGTTCAGTGGGTCCAGACTTTGACCAAGCCCCGGCGGGCGCGGCAGCGGGTTATTTTAGGGCAACGGACCGTCTCTGACACCATTAACCTCATCCTTTCTCATTCTGAGGGGATTTTCTACCCCGACTTCATTTATTTTACTGCGTTAGCGCTGCCTCTGCTGCACGTGGTGGGATAAATCTCTGCAAATCTCCCTCCGTCGGTTTTATCGGTGTAGAGAACCCCGACGGTGACGTCGAGGAGTCCCCGGAGCCGGGTTTTTTTCTCTCCTTCTGAACCTATTTTTTGACGGATGCTGGGTTTTACTTCTCCGCACGTGGCGTCAGGCTCGAAACAGCCCGAGCTCTTGCCTTTCCCGGCGAGAAACGGGCAGCATGGGTTGAGCTTTGGTCCGTGTAAGTGCAGATGGAAGGAATTCCGCTCCGCAGCGGCTCCTGCTTTTCCAAATTGCCTCCTGGAGCCGCTCATCTCTGGGGGAGCGAGCGCTGGGACGGGTGGCTCAGCCTTGGGTGTCCGACGGCAGGTTGAGCTCAGCTTTGGGTGTCTGACAGCAGGTTGAGCTCAGCCTTGGGTGTCTGACAGGAGGTTGAGCTCAGCTTTGGGTGTCTGACAGGAGGTTGAGCTCAGCCTTGGGTGTCTAACAGCAGATTGAGCTGAGCCTTTGGTGTCTGACAGCAGGTCGAGCTCAGCTTTGGGTGTCTGACAGCAGGTTGAGCTCAGCTTTGGGAGTCTAACAGCAGATTGAGTTAAGCCTTCTTGTCTAACAGTAGGTTGAGCTCAGCTTTGTTGTCTAACAGCAGCTTGAGCCTAGCCTTCTTGTCTAACAGCAGGTTCAGCTCAGCTTTCTTGTCTAACAGTGAGTTGAGCCCAGCCTTCTTGTCTTAACAGCGGGTTGAGCTTGGCCTTCATGTCTAAGAACAGGTTGAGCCCAGCTTTCATGTGTAACAGCAGATTGAGTTGAGCCTTCTTGTCTAACAGCAGCTTGAGCTCAGCCTTCTTGCAGCAGGTTGAGCTCAGCTCTCTTATCTAACAGTGCATTGAGGTCAGCTTTCATGGCTAACAGCAGGTTGAGACCAGCCTTCTTGTCTTAACAGCGGGTTGATCTCAGCCTTCTTGTCTAAGAACAGCTTGAGCCCAGCTTTCATGTCTTAACAGCCGATTGAGTTGAGCCTTTTTGTCTAACAGCAGCTTGAGCTCAGCTTTCATGGCTAACAGCAGGTTGAGCCCAGCCTTCTTGTCTAACTGTGGGTTGAGCCCAGCCTTCTTGTCTAACAGTAGACTGAGCCCAGCCTTCTTGTCTTACAGTAGGTTGAGCTCAGCCTTCTTGTCTAAGAACAGGTTGAGCCCAGCTTTCATGTCTAACAGCAGATTGAGTTGAGCCTTCTTGTCTAACAGCAGGTTGAGCTCAGCTCTTGTCTAACAGTAGATTGAGCTCAGCCTACTTGTCTTAACAGCAGGTTGAGCCCAGCCTTCTTGTCTAACAGTAGATTTTGTCTAACAGCAGCTTGAGCTCAGCCTTCTTGTCTAAGAACAGGTTGAGCCCAGCTTTCATGTCTAACAGCAGCTTGAGCTCAGCCTTCTTGTCTAGCAGTAGACTGAGCTCAGCCTTCTTCTCTAACAGTAGACTGAGCTCAGCCTTCTTCTCTAACAGTCGGTTAAGCCCAGCCTTCTTGTCTAAGGACACGTTGAGCCCGGCTCTCACATCTAACAGCAGCTCGAGCCCAGCCTTCTAGTCTAACAGTGGATTTTGTCTACCAGCGGGTTGAGCTCAGCTTTCTGTGTCCCAGCCTCGTGATTGAGCCCCAAGCTCGAGCTAAAAAAGCCGCTCGTTTCCAGGCTGGCAAGGAAAACCAGGGCGATTTAGCGGTCGCGCTTAAGCGCTTAGACCCAAGCGGCAGCTTTTCGGCGTGTGCCTTAGTAACGGTTTATGCTTGTTCTTAAGTAGTAAGAAGGAGCCGGTGCCGGTGAAGAACAGCAAGCCCCCTCCAGCCTACGAGTCGGAGGAGGAGGAGAAGTGCAAGCCCATGTCCTACGAGGAGAAGAGGCAGCTGAGCTTGGACATTAATAAACTCCCCGGTGAGAAACTGGGCCGCGTCGTCCATATCATCCAGTCGAGAGAACCCTCCCTCAAAAACTCCAATCCCGACGAGATCGAGATCGACTTTGAGACGTTAAAACCATCCACCTTGCGGGAGCTGGAGAGATACGTCACGTCGTGTTTACGGAAGAAGAGGAAACCTCAAGGTAGCTTTTAACCTCAAACCCGGTTTTTTCTCCTTAATCCAGCGATGGTTTCCCAGGCTCGAGGCAGAGCCGGGTGGAAAAAAAGCCGGGTGCGGGTGTTTGTCCAGTGAAAAAGAGGATTTTCTCGAAGAGCCGCTGTTCCCTCACGACTCGGCAAGACGCGCGCTAAATCCTGCCGCCGGGCCGGAATTTGGTGGGGCCGGAATTTGGGCGGGGCCGATACGAAACCGCTAATTCCCAAATTCCCTCTAAATATCCTTATTTTCGTTCCAATGAATACCTCGCCGGAGAGCCGCGAGGCGCGCGTTTCGATCCGGCTTTATGAAAGCCAGTGCCGAGCGGCGGAGCTCTGGGCCGGGGCGGTTCCGCCCCCTCGGCGTGGCGGGAGGCCGGCGTTCCCGACGGACGTCGGACGCGGAGCAGGGATTCGGGCCGAGGGGCTGCGGCACCTCCGCTTCTGGAGGCCGAGGAGGGGGTTTCCCCCTTTTTTAATACACCCGGGGTTAATTTTTAATGGCTATTTTGATACATTTTGATATATTTTGATATATTTTGATATATTTTGATATACTTGAATCCATTTCAATCGATTTTAATCTTTTAATCTATTTTAATAGCTTTTAAATACGTTTTAAATGCATTTTAAATATAGTTTAAGTATCTTTTAAATAGGTTTTAAATATATTTTAAATATAGTTTATATTTTGAAGATAGTTTAAATATAGTTTGACCATGGTTTAAATCTAGTTTAAATATGTTCTAAATATAGTTTAAATATACTTTAAATCTATTTTAAATATGTTTTAAATATAGTTTAAATATACTTTAAATATATATAAATATAATTTAAATCTAGTTTAAATATATTTTAAAGGTAGTTTAAATATAGTTTAGATATATTTAAAGCATAGTTTGAATCTAGTTTAAATCTATTTAAAATATAATTTAAATCTAGTTTAAATATAGTTTAAATCTAGTTTAAATCTATTTAAAATCTAGTTTAACTCTAGTTTAAATAGAGTTAAATCTATTTAAAATCTAGTTTAAAATCTAGTTAAAATCTAGTTTAAATCTATTTAAAATCTAGTTTAAAAACTAGTTTAAATTAGTTTAGATCTATTTAAAATCTAGTTTAAATCTAGTTTTAACTCTAGTTTAAATATAGTTAAATCTATTTAAAATCTAGTTTAAAATCTAGTTTAAAAACTAGTTTAAATCTAGTTTAGATCTATTTAAAATCTAGTTTAGATCTATTTAAAATCTAGTTTAAATCTAGTTTAAATCTATTTAAAATCTAGTTTAAAATCTAGTTTAAAAACTAGTTTAAATCTAGTTTAGATCTATTTAAAATCTAGTTTAAATCTATTTAAAATCTAGTTTAAATCTAGTTTAAATCTATTTAAAATCTAGTTTAAAATCTAGTTTAAAAACTAGTTTAAATCTAGTTTAGATCTATTTAAAATCTAGTTTAAATCTATTTAAAATCTAGTTTAAATCTAGTTTAAATCTATTTAAAATCTAGTTTAAAATCTAGTTTAAATCTAGTTAAAATCCAGTTAAAATCTAGTTTAAATCTAATTTACGCCCATTTTTATTGATAATATATTTTAAAATACATCTTTCTCCAATAAATGCACGTATTTATTCATGACCCAAGAGCAGATAAACGCTTTTTTACGTAAATCGCCCCCAGCAAAAGGGGACGCGGCAGCGGCCGGGGGCGAAATAAGGGAATTGGAAGGGAATCTCTGGGTTTCCCGGGGCCGAAGGGGCAGCGGTTCCTTCCCGGGATAAATCCGAGCGGAAAACAAACCCGCCCGAATCCTGGAAGGTTTCTTCGTCCTTCCGTACCCGAGCAAAACATCGATATTTTATATTTTCCTGTAGCTGAGGGGTTTAGCAAAGGGGTCCAGCCGCGGCTTGAGCAGCTCCTAGGCTGTGGCTGCCCGGTTTTATTTTGATTTAAGCTATTAAAAAAGGGGATTTTATCCTTTTCCACTGCCTCGGCCTCCTGCCACCTCCTCAGACCAGCAAATCGAGGCAGCTAAAATAAAAATGAGGGAGTTTTCAGCCCCGTATCCCGCAGCCACGCGGGATTAAGCACCGGCTCCCGGCTGGCTGCAGGCCAAGACCCCTCTGGGCTTAGGCCAGCCTAAAGCGGCTGGGTAAAGCCAGGCCTATCTACCCCGGAGGGGTTTAGGACAAAGAACGACCTTGCTCGAGCAAGCGGGCGCGTGCCGTGCAGCCGGACGTCTGCTAGGCCGGGCTTAAATCCCAACTGGCGCCCATCGGTGTGTCCCCGTCCCGCTTCGGATGGCGACGCAAGGCGACACCCCGTCAAAAATCATCACCCCAAAGACCTCCGAGACCCCCGCTAGTTCAAACCGGCGAGAGAAATAAGCCGAGACGCAGGATTAAAGCTCGGCTCAGCCCTTCGGCGGGAATAGCCGGCCGCCGCGGGTCTTGCGCAGCCCCCGGGGCGGCCGCTGGTGTCGGTAGGGGAGGAGCAGGCAGCACCGGGCAGGAATAAATTATTAACGATCAGTTGTTAATGATCCTTTAACGATGTCGTACTGTTGTCTTCTTGCAGCGGAGAAAGTGGATGTAATTGCTGGTTCCTCTAAAATGAAGGGGTTCTCCTCCTCAGAGTCTGAGAGCACCAGCGAGTCCAGCTCCTCCGACAGCGAAGATTCAGAAACAGGTTAGACGCAGCTTATTTAACGACTCAGTCCTAGACCTGGTTTTCTGTATAAATAAATATGTTTTCATTCCTGGCTCGGTCTTTTAATTTTTTTTTCTTTTTTTTTTTTTTTTCTTCTTTTTCTTTTTTTTTTTTTTGTTGGCCTTTATCACGACAAAAAACGCTCTACGCAGCCGCACGGCGCTCGGCTTTGGGCTCGGCACGGACAACTTGGCGGTAGCGATGTTGTCTCTGGCGGTTCTTAAGCCCGACGCCGATGATTTTTTCATAAGCTTTTCCTTGCTGAACTTGGACGCGAGCGCGGGAGCCAAAAACCCAGCGTGCGCCGAGGTAGCTCCTTGTCTGCTGAATGCCCTAGATCGGTATTTTTAGAAAAACGCTGTATTTTTCACTCAAAAAAGAGATATAAACCGTTCTCACCGGCACCGCTTGCGCCGCAGAGGGCGGAGAAAGACGGAGGAAAGGGGGTTTGACGTGTAAAAGCCTTATTTTTACGGGCAGGTCTCGCTTAAAACCGATTTAAAATTGAATTTTACAATTTTAAATCACCGGAGCGGCGGCTGCGTAACTCTTCTCCCTCGTGCCGCCATCGTTCGGGCTTAAGTTAGGCTGTTCTCACGTTCGTCTTAAGGATTAGGCTTTCCTTGCTAGCGTTCCCTCCTTGGTTTTAGGGAAGCAAAGCTTGTGCCGTCGCTTAAAGCTGGTTTTTCCTCCTCTCGGCTTGGACTCTGGAGGTTAAGCTGGGCTTATCCCAGCACTTAAGTCAACGGTAAGACTTAAGGGGTTGGGAAATGAGGAGATGCACGGAAAAGAATCCGGATTTCTTTTCCTAGCTGGGTTGGGTGCGTAGGGCAAACAGCACTGCAAAAAAGAGCGCAAGTCCCCCCAAAATGAAAATAAACCTCCGAAAAAAAAGCAGGATCGATCGGACTCGCCTTTGAGCCGGCGCTGACAGCGCTTCCCAGCGATCCTCCCCTTTTTAGGGATGCGTTTGTCTGGGATAAGTCCGGAATCTGATAGCTTTGAACATATTTACCTACTTGAACGTGTTTTTGATGGAATCGGGCTTTTGTTTTCTTCCAGGAGGTTGAAAGGTTTCGCTGCAGCGTTTCGGGGCGACTCTCGGCCATCGGAAAATTAAATTATTCGGTGCTAAACTCTCCCCTGGCTTGGTGGGGGCAGGCAAAACCTGCCCTATTTATGCTCTTAAACCAGTTCTTACCCAATTTATCGTTATTTCTGCCAAGCTCACGAGCGCATCAGCCAGAATAAACCGGAGCAACCGGGTTTATTCACCCCACCTGGCGTAGCGTTAACCTGGGCCGACACCAGCTCATCCCAAATCCAGAGCCTTGAGCCCGGCGGCCCGTTTCCAAACCGAACCCATCCGATAAAACTTCCCCGCTAAACCCATCCGCTGCAAATCCCCAAATTGCCTTTTATTTAAAATTCTCTTTTTTTCCCCGCCCAAAGCCGAGGATGGATCCGCAACCGGATAGCGGGATCCTCGACGCGGTTGTATTTCGGGGGACGATTTATAGGGATGATCTCAGGGATTCCCTCCGGAGCGCGGCGGCGGGGACGCGAGGCGTAAGGTGGGAATTTTCGGGATGCGCCGATGCCAAACCCTTCTCGTTTCAACCAGCAGCACTAATTAAAACCTAGAAAGGCCCCAAAATCTCCTCCGTGCCGCTCGCTCCGGCAAAACCGGCCTCCCGTGGAGCGGAAAACGCTCGGTTTTGGGTGTTTCTCCCCAAACGGTGGATGCGGAGGAGCGCGGGTTGCTCTTGCGTTGGCGTTTCTAAATGCTTTTGTCTTCTTTTTGGCTACTTTTCCCCAAATCCGACGTCTCGCCGGTGTTTGCCGTCCCGGCTGTGAGTATTTAGGATTCATTTGGCCGACGTAGACCGACGTTATCCTTGTTGGGCTCCCGCTCCGGTGCTTGGAAAAGGCTTAATCAGCGCGGCTCCGGCACGGATACCCTCGGTCTACGCCGGAGATCTCGCCATCGGGGGATGAAGCTGACCCAGATCGCTTTGGGTAGGAGGTGAATTAAGAGATTTCATCTATTTTATTCAATTAATTTCCAATGCCGATGGGTTTTCGCTCTCCTAAACCATTTCTTTCTCCCTTTCTGATGAAATACACGGAGAAAACCCTCGACCGCAGGGATTTGCCCAATATTCCGCAGATCTTCTCCGTCTCCATTGGCAACGTTGCCGTTGAATCACTTTGAAGTTGTGTTTTAAGACCTTTTAAGACCTTTCCAAAGACCTTTCAGGATGCTTGGAGATGTTTTAAGATGCTTTAAGACCTTTTAAGACACTTTGAGACGTTTTAAGCCCTTTTGAAACACATTTTAAGATGCTTTAAGACATTTTAAGACCTTTTAAAAGATGTTTTAAGCTGCTTTAAGGCCTTTTAAGACGTTTTAAGACACTTTGAGATGTTTTAAGCCCTTTTGAAAGACATTTTAAGATGCTTTAAGACATTTTAAGACGCTTTAAGACATTTTAAGATGTTTTAAAAGATATTTTGAGCTGCTTTAAGGCCTTTTAAGACACTTTGAGATGTTTAAGCCCTTTTGAAAGACTTTTTAAGATGCTTTAAGACATTTTAAGATGTTTTAAAAGATGTTTTGAGCTGCTTTAAGGCCTTTTAAGACGTTTTAAAAGACCTTTTAAGATGTTTTAAGACGTATTTTTGACACGGTGCGTTGACGATGACGTTAATTTAACGACGCTGAGCGGGACGGGGCGGTTAGTTTTGCTGTGGTAAAATATGCATATCTTTCTTTTTTCCCGGGAGGATAGTCGTCGCAATGCCTGCGCTGGCTTCAGCGGAGAATTCGATGTCAAATTTGCTGGCAAGCTTCAGAATTTGCCCTGCCATTTTTAATAAAATCTGGCATCTTGAGGATCGTATTTTCTATTAGCGAGGCTTTTATTTGCCCCCTGAGCCGCCGTACGGTGGAATTCCTTTGTGCGATGGATATTTGTGATTTTAAAATGAGCGGCGAACGTCGATAACGTGGATTTTTTTTACCTTGAGTTTTGCGTTTGCTTGGGTTTATTGTAAAAAAAACCGAGGCGGTTAATGCTAATGCGTATAAGCAAATGCGGGCGCGATGAAATGATAAACTAGAATTAATTGTAATTAATTCCAACTCCGTTTTATTCTCTTTAAAGTGGGGTTTTGCTGCTCAGCAGCGGCTCCCGTGAGCTGCTTCTTGCTTTTTTGCAACCCAGAGCTTTTAAAACGGGAATTATTTTCATTTCGCCCACTCGAACCCATGCGACGTCTCCGTCCCTCCGCGTAGCTGGCAATTAAACCTGTTCTTTTATTAAATCGGGAGCGTTTTGCTGAAAATCTGCTGAAACTCCGAAAATAGGAGGCTTCAAAGGGAGAAAAAAATATCCTAATACCGGTTTTGTGGCGTAGGAGATGGGACTGAGCCTTTGCCTTGAGCTCTGAGAAACCGGAGCCGCCGATCGAGAGGGTTATTCCGGTTTAACTTGTTGTAATTAGCAATTAATGGATGCAAATGGCTCCGAACTCCGTCCTGGAAGCATCTAGGTAGGGTTTTTTTGCTGGCAAACGGCCGGGAACGAGCTCTCCGAGCATCTCGGATGCTTCTCCCGGCTTCAAGCGTCGGCGCTTGGGCTGGACCGCGGTTTAGCCGGGTTGTTGCCCTACTGGGCAACTTAAAACCTGGCTTATTTTTGGTAGGCACCAAATGTGGGGTTATTTAACGGCAAACCTAGGCTCCGCACGTTCATCCTCGCCGCTCGGCTGAGCGGGGTTGTTTTATCCCCCGGATATGTTGGGAGATGCTTCCCAGGACCCCCGAAAGACCGGTCGGGGGGAGAAATCCCGCAGGTGCAATAATTAATAGTAGCGATTAAACCGTCAGCAATTAAATCTGAGCCTCAGTTAGTTCGCCGTCGCTAATTTTGCTTTTCTTCTGAAATTTCCCAAAGGAAAATTGCATTTACCTGCGCCTTTTATGCAGTTGCGTAAATGCAAAAGCTTTGCAGCTTGCTCAAGGCTTCGGCGGCGCGGTTACAGTGCATTAAAGATTAAAAGTCGGGGTTAGAGCTGGCTCAGCAATGCTGGAAAACCCGTTCCTGGGGTTGCGGAGCTGCTTTCGGCAAATCTTTTAAGTGCTTCGGCTAACGAGTTACCGGTTCTGTCTTTAGGAGGAGCGGCGTTAACATAAGCCTGGGTTAATAATGGGCTAGGACTCCGTGGCGTCTCAGAGTTGAAGATCCCTCGGGTTTAATTCCTGGGTACCCGGGTTTAATTCGGAAATACCTGAGTTTAAATCACAGGTACTTGGTTTTAGTTTAAAAGTACCCGGGTTTAATTCAGAGGTACCCCGCATTTATTCGCAGGCACCTGGGTTTAATTCGCAGATACCCGGGTTTACTTTGAAGGTACCCCGGTTTAATTCAGAGTTACCCGGGCTTAGTCTGTGGGTACCCGGGTTTAATCTGCAAGTACCTGGGTTTAATTCAGAGTTACATGGGATTAATTCGCAGGTACCCAGGTTTAATTTACAGGCACCTGGGTTTAATTCACAGGTACCCGGGTTTAGTTCGAAGGTACCCCGGTTTAATTCAGAGTTACTCGGGCTTAATCCGTGGGTACCCAGGTTTAATCTGCAGGTACCTGGATTTAATTCAAAGGTACAGGGGATTAATTCGCAGGTACCCGGGTTTAAATTGCAGATACCTGGGTTTAATTTGAAGATACCAGGGTTTAGTTCACAGATATCCGGGTTTAGTCCAAAGGTACCCCGGTTTAATTCAGAGTTACCCGGGCTTAATGCGTGGGTACCCAAGTTTAATCCGCAGGTACCTGGATTTAATTCAGAGTTACATGGGATTAATTCGCAGGTACCCAGGTTTAAATTGCAGGTACCTGGGTTTAATTCACAGGTACCTGGGTTTAGTTCAAAGGTACCCCGGTTTAATTCTCAGTTACCCGGGCTTAGTCTGTGGGTACCCAGGTTTAATCCACAGGTACCTGGATTTAATTCAAAGGTGCATGGGATTAATTCGCAGGTACCCGGGTTTAAATTGCAGGTACCTGTGTTTAATTTGAAGATATCTGTGTTTAGTTCGAAGGTACCCCGGTTTAATTCAGAGTTACCCGGGCTTAATCCGTGGGTACCTGGGTTTAATCCGCAAGTACCTGGGTTTAATTCAGAGTTACAGGGGATTAATTCACAGGTACCTGGCTTTAAATTGCAGGTACCTGGGTTTAATTCAAAGATACCTGGGTTTAGTTCAGATACCTGGGTTTAGTTCGAAGGTACCCCGGTTTAATTCAGAGTTACCCGGGCTTAATCCGTAGGTACCCAGGTTTAATCCGCAGCTACCTGGATTTAATTCAAAATTACGTGGGATTAATTTGCAGGTTTAATTCAGAGGTACCTGGGTTTAATGCAGAGGCACATGGGTTTAATTCGCAGGCACCTGGGTTTAATTCGCAGGCACCTGGGTTTAATTTAAAGTTTTAAATCACAGGTCCCAGGGTTTGACCCGCAGGTACCTGTAGCTGCGGCGTGGGCACCGGTGAAGCTCAGTCCCAGCCACCGGGATGGACCCGTGTCCTCCACGCGCTGGCTTCTTTTAGCGAGTTTTAATCCTCGATCCGTTTTCCTTCGCGTTTGAGAGAGATGGGCTGGTTTAACCCAACCTTTTCTTTTTTTTCAAGTAAATTTGTGCTTTTGGAAAGAATTTGCTCCTTTTTGCCCCGTTCCCAGGCTGGGTTTCTCTGCCGCGGTGTACGATAGGAGGGACTTAAGAGTCCCTCGTTGACCTACCGCGAGTCTTCCCTAACTCATTGCCACCTTTTTCACGTGGCAGGAGAGGACAGAGGTCTGTTAGGCTCGGCTTAGCCGCGTATGCCCACGGCAAGGTGCCACGGCACAAGTCCGGCAGGTACAGGCAGGAACCGCGGCCGTGCCGGTTAATCTTGACTTAGAAGAACCTCAGATCATCGTCGGCTGATAGTCAGCGTGCAGGCAGGGAGTCGGGCAACAGGCAGCGAGGCATCACGTGGCTTTACACCGCCGCAGGCAGCCCTGCCTGCAGGCAGCACCTCTGTGCCGATAGCGGTGCCGAGAAAAACCCAAATCCCTTCAGTTTTACCCTAGAAATGCTTCCCGATGCCTTTGCTCAAGGATGGGCCTCACCAAAAAGGCTCCCAAGTGCTGTACAGCATCTCGCGGTTACGCCGCGGGGTCCCGGCTTGCCGGCAGCGACGCGTCTTTGCCGCGGTGGAGCGGCTGCGCCGGCTCCGGGTTGAGCGTCCCCTCCGTGGGTGCGGTGTCCAGCGCCCCGTCAAGCGCCTTGCGGGTCAAATTAGACAAATTTTGGTGTGTTTAATGGGATTTGGGGAATTAACGGCCAACCCGGTCGTTGCTCCGGTAGCACCGCAGTCACCGGCGTGCCCGATTTTGGGGGGATTTGCGGGGTCTGTAGGGTGGAGGAAGCCACCGCTCTCATCTCCAAGAGCAGAAATAGGTAAACTGAATATTTTCCACTAAAAAACCCATCCACCCCCAAATCCAGGAGGCCCCGTCGCGGCTCTGCTGCCCTAAAACATAACAGATAACAGAGATCCCCTTTTCTATCAAAAAAATTCCATTTATAATCAATATCATATCGAAAAGTTGCTTTTTGGGTGGGTTTTTTTAAACTCAAGTCACTTCTAGCATTTCTCATAATATTTTCCCCAAATAAGTTTGTTATTTTCCCGGGAGACGCAGGGGGAATTAACGTGGGATCGTGATTTTATTGGAATGTGTAACTGCGTGTTTTTAGCAAACTTGTAATTTTAGATCTATTTTTTCCCTGAATGCACCAGCCTGTTGGAAAATCGGGATGAATTTAACTACAAACAAACTGTTTCCGTAACCGCTTTTATTTAGATTCCCCCCCCCCTTAACCTTGATCTGCTACAAAGACTTTATATAAACCTGTTTATTTTTATATTCTCTCCGCATGCTTCGAGATTTCGCAGCCATGTAACCACCAGCTTCTCCCCCCCCCCAAAAAACAGATAAAAATTGTATAGCGTTGATCTTTTGATTTTTAAATAATAAAATCAATAAAGTGGCTTGCTATGAAAATGCACTTTTTTGTATAATCATGGAATTTTAACCGTTATTTTAACCAATAACGTGGAAATTATGATGATAGCGAACCATATGTCGGTGTTTTGCTGTTCCGGGTAAATTTGGGTGGGAGCGAGAGCTGAGGATTTAGGGAAAAATAAACTATATCCACGTGGCTGCCGACACGCCGGCAGGAGCGGAGCCTTGTGCACCGACTGAACCGTTCTGCTCCGAAAACATCTTGAAATGAAATGAAATGACTTTTCTTTTTAAATCCCGGTGATTTTTAGCCCCGCCGATGAGATTTAATCGGCCAGCGTGAAACGGCGTCGGGGTCGGAGATGGGACGGGGCTTCTTCTCGATGCTCTTGCTCCGCGGGGAGATGCCAAACCACACGATACCGACTGTAACCCAACAGCCGTTCTCAACGGTGAAGAAGCTTCATCCTTCGGTGGGGTTGGCATCTCCGAAGTCACCGGTGCCACCGGGTGATCCCCCTGGGAGCGTCGTGGCTTTGCCGCTCATGGTCTCCGTTGGCTTCATCTTCTTGCCGAAGGGTCTCCCAAAGCACCCTTTCACCGGCGGATGCTTTCGGCCCCATTTGCGGTCGATTGGGTGATTCAAGCGGCAGGATTGACCCATCCTGCTCCGAGGTCTTGCCTCGGTTCGTTGTGGCGATATTCGGCTTGTACCAAGAGCGATGGCAAAGCCTGCGCCGGAAAAAACCGCCCTGGGAGAACCGCTGGGTTGTGGCACGCCAGAGGATGGATGGAGAAGGGTGCAACCATCTTCCCCGAAGGAGCAGCGCTGGAGAAGGGGGTTTCGGAGCAGCCGATGCTCACGGTTGAGCTGTAGCAGCTCCTCTTTCCACCCAAAATCGGAGCAGGGACATGCTCGGCCAAGACGCCGTCATATCACGTGGCTTTTTTCAGGAACCGATGCTTAATCCCTCCTGATCCGGGCTTAGTCCGCAGCTTTTCTCCTCTCTTCCCACCCGACACCCGCGCTCTGCGGCTTTCTCCTGATTTTGGGGTTTCTTTCTGTGAGCGCTTTTATCCTGATCAGATAGGATGAGACAGAAACTGGGGGGCTCCATGCAGCCCCTTCCACTCCCCAATAGCTGCGCCCGGCTGTGTCTTATCCGTAAGGAGCGTTTGCCGGAGAAACTTCTCTCCACTTCTTGTCCTTGCTTCTTCTCCGGCATCAGTGGGACGAGCGGGGAAGCCCTGAAAAGCCCTCTTGATGGGTGAAGACGTCAAGTCTTGGTCTTTCTGGAAGGTGGGTTCACGCCTGGCATCCATCCGGAGCTGTGGACGCCCATTCGGATCCGTGGATGCCCATTCGGATCCATGGACACCCATCTGGAGCCGTGGGCCACCCATCCAGATCAGTGGATGCCCATCCAGAGCTGCGGATGCCCATCTTGAGCCGTGGATGCCCATTCGGATCCATGGATGCCCACCTGGAGCTGTGGATGCCAATCGGGATCCATGGACGCCCATCAGGAGCCGTGGATGCCCATCTGGATCAGTGGACACCCATCCTGAGCCGTGGATGCCAACCGGGATCCTCAGATACCCATCCAGATCCACAGACACCCATCCGGATCCATGGACACCCATCCAGAGCCATGGACACCCATCCGGATCCATGGACACCCATCAGGAGCCATGGACACCCATCTGGATCCGTGGACACCCATCCGGATCCATGGACACCCATCCGGATCCGTGGACACGCATCCAGATCCGTGGACACCCATCTGGATCCGTGGACACCCATCCAGAGCCATAGACACCCATCCAGATCCGTGGACACCCATCCGGATCCATGGACACCCATCCAGAGCCATAGACACCCATCCAGATCCGTGGACACCCATCCAGATCCATGGACACCCATCCAGAGCCATAGACACCCATCCAGATCCGTGGACACCCATCCGGATCCATGGACACCCATCCAGAGCCATAGACACCCATCTGGATCCATGGACACCCATCTGGATCCACAGAGACCCATCCGGATCCGTGGACACCCATCCAGATCCATAGACACCCATCCAGAGCCATAGACACCCATCTGGATCCGTGGACACCCATCTGGATCCACAGAGACCCATCCGGATCCGTGGACACCCATCCAGATCCATAGACACCCATCCGGATCCATGGACACCCATCCAGAGCCATAGACACCCATCTGGATCCGTGGACACCCATCTGGATCCACAGAGACCCATCCGGATCCGTGGACACCCATCCAGATCCATAGACACCCATCCAGATCCATAGACACCCATCCGGATCCGTGGACACCCATCCAGAGCCATAGACACCCATCTGGATCCACAGACACCCATCCGGATCCACGGATACCCATCTGGATCCGTGGACACCCATCCAGATCCGTGGACACCCATCCAGAGCCATGGACACCCATCTGGATCCGTGGACACCCATCCAGAGCCATAGACACCCATCCGGATCCATGGACACCCATCCAGATCCATAGACACCCATCCGGATCTGTGGACACCCATCCAGAGCCGTAATGCCCGTTTGGAGCCGTGGCCGTCCATCCACATCTGTGACCGCCCAAGCCCGGCCTCGCGATGCTCCGAGGAATCCCCCCTCTCCTCTCCCAACACCCCAGCTCCCCGGACACCGGCATCCCCCGCGACCTTCCTCTTCCCCTCTCCCGCTCCTCCGTTATCCGCGGATCTGCCGGATCCGGGCTGTCACATCGGGAATCGTCAACCACGGGCTCAAAAAGCTTTTTCCACCTCGAAACCAAATACTTTGGATATTTCAAACCGAACATTTGCAGGCGGATTAAAAGGAGCGGAGTGCCCAGCACAGAGATTTTCCCTTCTCCCCTTCCCAACCATTTTATGGTTGGGGTTTTTTTCCCAAAAAACCCTACTTTTTTATCTACTTCACCCTTAAAATCTACAAAACGGCGCCACCGGCCCGGCACAGCCCATCACCAGGCGTCTGGGCACACTCCGGTGCCGATACCGGTCACCGGTGCTGCCTTATAATTAAAAAAAAACAGAGATAAAGGAGTAAACTTAAGAAATCAATTTAATTTCTGGAGGGATTTAACGGAAAATCCCATTTGGGAGACGCTTCCCATGCACCGGGAGCTCCCCCCCCCCACCAAATCGTCACCGCGAGGGTTTTATCCGTCGCGTTTTGCCCGGCGCATCCGAACACCGCACCAAATAAAGGCAAAAATCCCACCGCCGTGGGATTTTTGGGGCTGGATAAGCCATCGCGGACGATGTATTTTTGTGAATTCGCTGTTTCTTGGCATGGTTTGCGGAGGAAATCCTGGGAAATCGTCGCCCTGGACCTAAACTCAAGCCAGTTGTTTTCGATGACGATGCTTTAAAAATATCTCCGGAGGGGAGGAGGCGTGAGAGATGATCCCGCGGGAAGCTGGCAAACCCAAACCCTCCACGGATTGAGGAGGAAAGGGGGGGATGGAAAATTGCTGTTTGCGTAGCCGGGATATTTGATATCTTATTTTTTTTATTCCTCCTGCCAAGTCTCTCGCTCCTTATCTCCCCCTCCGGAGCAAGGCGGCATTCCTGGAATAGCTGAGTCTGGTTGAGCAATGGTTTTTCTTGGCCGTTGGGTCCTTGTCCACCGCGAAGACGCTGGTGGCGGGAGACCGGGGGTCTTCGCCTTCATTTTCTTCTCCTTTTCGCTACGATTTTCTCCTCCTTTTTGCGACAGCATGGCGCTGAAAACCCCGAGCCTCCGGGCAAGATGTCCCCGGGGAAATCCGACTCGATCGGATAAAACCTTCTCCTTTGCCGTCGTTGGTACCGAATCACTGCTGTTGAGTTTTTACGGGGGCGCTGGGGTGGAGCGGCACCGCTGGGGTACTAACGTTTGCTCTGTTCCCCTTTTTTTTGGCAGAAATGGCACCGAAATTGAAGAAAAAAGGGCATTCGGGGCGAGAGCAAAAAAAGGTAGGAGACGGAGCGTCCTTCTCATCTCGCTTGAGTTGATTGAATCCCCAGGGAGGTTTGGGAGCGCCGGGAATGCCGGCAGGACCATTGCCGGCACGCTCGGCTGGGTCGAGCTTGGCCAAAAAGGCTTTTGGTTGCTTGGAAGCTCCCCCGAGCCAGCCCCGATTTGGGGGGCTATGGTTTAAGAGACACCGGGTAGGCGTTCCGGTGACCGGGACGGCGTTCCGGTGACTGGGAAGGTGTTCTTGTGACTGGGAGGGCGTTTCGGTGACTGGAAAGGCGTTTCGGTGACTGGAAAGGCGTTTCGGCAACCGAAAAGGTGTTTTGGTAACTCACCGGTGTCTTTTTTTTCTCCTCCTTTAGCATCACCATCACCACCATCAACCGGTGCAGCAGCAACCGCCGCCGCCGCAGCCTCCTCCGCCGCCGCAACCGCAGCAGCCCCCTCCGCCCCCTCCGCTGCCGCAGCCCTTACCGCCGCAGCCGTTACCGCCCCAGCAGCCCCCGCCGCCGCCCCCGCCGCCGCCCGTCCCTCAACAAGCTCCTCCGCCGATGAAGTCTTCTCCTCCGCCTTTCGTCCCCGCGCAGGTCCCCGTCCTGGAGCACCCGCTGCCGGGGAATATGTTCGACACCATGACGCATTTCACCCAACCCATCATGCATCTTCCTCAACCGGAGATGCCGCCCCATCTTCCCCAGCCGCCCGAGCACAGCACTCCTCCCCACCTCAACCAGCATGCCGTGGTGTCTCCTCCAGGTGAGCGCGGCTTCTTGGGACAAGCCCAGCGCCCGGGCCTTCCTCACGTTGGGAGGAAGAGGATGGCGGTTCGGGGGGTTTTTATCCTGGAGGATGACCGGGATGGAGGAGCGGTGGGTGGGCAAAGGGAGGTTCTCCGCTCCCGATGTCCGCGGTGCCACCGTGTCCTTCCCTTTCTCCCCAGCTTTGCACAACGCTCTGCCTCAGCAGCCCTCGAGACCCAGTAACCGAGCTGCGGCGCTACCCCCGAAGCCTTCGCGTCCACCGGCCGTCTCGCCCGCCATCAGCCAGCAACCCATGCTTCCTCAACCGCCTCTGCCCCAGCCTCCCCAGGTCCTGCTGGAGGACGAAGAACCTCCTCCACCGCACCACAACCTGCCTCTGAGCACCAGCCAGATGCAGCTCTACCTTCAGCAGCTGCAAAAAGTGCAGCCGCAGACTCCTCTTCTCCCTTCAGTGAAGGTCCAGTCGCAACCGCAGCCGCCCCTGCAGCCGCCGGCTCACCCCGCGGTGCAGCAGCTGCAGCACCAGCCGCCGCCCCGGCCCATGCACATGCAACCCATGCCCTTCCCATCCCACATCCCCCAACCCCAACCGCCGCCGCAGCAACATCCGCCCCCGCAACCGCCCCCGCCGCCCCCGCCGCCGCAGCCGGCCAAACCGCAGCAGGTCATCCAGCATCACCCATCGCCGCGGCACCATAAGCCTGATCCCTACTCGACCGGTGAGCGGGAGTCGGGGACGGCGGTCGAGTCTGCGGCTTGAGCCGAGTTGCGTTGTGCGATGAGGAGGGGCGGTGGGGGTGGGGGGGTGGTTTCCACGCGTCCTTCGGGGTCCGCCAGCACCCGTTGGTAGACGGTGGTGGGTGCGGAGGAAGCCCCGGATGGCCGGAGCCTGACGTAACGGCCCGGCGAGGCCTCTTTCCATCTTGGATCTTGAGGAGCTCAAATTTTTGAGGAGCTCAAGTGTTCAAGGATCTTGAGGATCTCATTTTTGAGGATCTCGAGGTTCTCGGATCTTTGAGGAACTCAATGATCTCCATTTTTTGAGGATCTTGAGGATCCCAAATTTTTGAGGATCTCAAATTTTTGAAGACCGAGGACCTCAAATTTTTGAGGATCTCGAGGATCTCAAGTATTTGTGGATCTCCAGGTTCTCAAATCTTTGAGGAACTTGATCTCAAATGTTTGAGGAATTCGGGGACCTCATTTTTGAGGAACAAGGTTCTCTGTTTTCTGAGGAACTCGGAAAATCTCAAGTCTTTGAGAAATTCAAGGATCTCAAGTTTTTGAGGATCTTGAGGGTCACAAGTTTTTGAGGGATTCGATCTCATTTTTGAGGATTTCAAGGCTCTCAAAGCTTTGAGGATCTGGAGGATCTCAAGTTTTTGAGAATCTCAAGGTTCTCAAATCTTTGCAGACCTCAAGGTTCTCAGGTTTTTGAGGCTCGGCGCAGCTCTGATCTCAGCGAGCGCTGGCCTTGTGTTCGTCGCCGTCCCAGCCGGGTGCCAGCATCGAGTGGTCTCTCTCTCGGAGGCAGGGGGTCCGCGGATCCCCCACGGGGGCTTCCCAGCATTTTTCGGAGCACGGCCTCCGATAACGCCGCTGCTTGGCTGCCAGGCGGAGGAGAAGGGATGATCTGGGGGAAAAACCGGTGCGATGACCTCCAGCCATCCCAGAAATCGGAGGAAGCAGCTGGGGTGACGTGGCCACGGGGCTCAACCTTCAAGGTTGGCTTGGGAGATCCCAGATCTCCACGATGGCCACGGGCTCGGTGGTGCCACCACCGACGTTCCTGATGGAGAACGTCTCCAGCTGGGATAACTCCAGCAGCGTCGTGCTTTCGAGACCGGGCACCCATAAAACCTCTGCGGTTTGGGGAGGTCTCGCTCCTTTTGCTTGGCCGCGTGGTTCCTTGGGTCGCGGCCCTTTGGGTCTTCGCTCCCAAAGTCATCCCCACGGGCGTAGGTAGGACAAAATCCATGGATTTGAAGGGATGGAGCCAGGTGAGGGCAGGCAGCGCTTGGAGCCGCTTCTCCTGCCTGCAGAGCTGCCGCAGGCAGCTTGGACGTGGTGCCCGAGACGGCAAGGCTGGACGTGGTGGCTGAGATGGAGCCCGCCGGCTCCCGAAAAGCTCCCGTTGCGCCTGGAGCCATCGCGTCCTGCCTCCGTGGCTCTGGGCAGGGAGAGGTGCAGGCAGGGAGAAGTGCAGGCAGGGAGAAGTGCAGGCAGGGCAGCGTCGGTGCTCGGATATCCTGGGGAAGCAGTTTTACAGCCAGGAATGTTGATGGACCACCAGGAGAACAAGAAGAAGGGATCGAATTATGGGGGGACACCACCAATGGGCATCCCCAAGGCAGGACAAGCCACCGCGCAGCCTTGGAGCATCTTCTGCTCCCCGGCGTTCGCTCACGGCAGCGCCGAATTTTGGAAGAGGTGGCTGGGGTCCGCTGGGGACATCCCAGGGCCGCCAGACTTCAGCCGGGAAGAGGGATTGGCCCACGGGGCGATGGCGTGCGCCGACCGGCTTTTTCGGGTGATGTTTGGTGTGCCGGTGGTGACGACGGTTAACTGATTGATGCCAAACTGTTCCCAGGTCACTTGAGGGAAGCCCCTTCCCCTCTCATGATGCATTCCCCACAGATGCCGCAGTTCCAGGGTTTGGTCCACCAGTCGCCACCTCAACAAACTATCCAGCCAAAAAAACAGGTAAAAAGGAAAGCAGAGCACCCAACCGCGGGGGTCCCGACCAACGGGGACCATCATCTTCCCACCACCGCCTTGGGAGCAAGCGCCGAAAGCCCAGGGGCCGTTGGCCAGCGGTTTGCCTCGGGAATTTGGGGATGTGGGGATGAGGGAAGGGCATCACCGAACGTTTCTTGATCCTTTCTTTCCCGTGGCAGGAGATGAGAGCCGCCTCCGTCGTCCAATCTCAACCCATGGTGGGGAAGGAGGAGAAGATGCATTCGCCCGTCATCCGTAACGAGACCTTCAGTCCCCCGTTGCGGCAAGATCCGCCGAAACACCCCGAGAGCATCAAACCGCCCGCGCACATCCCGCAACGTGAGTCCGGGGACGCGCCGGTTCCTCTGTCCCTCAGTTTTGGTGGCCGAGACCCCCTCACCCCCCATTTTGGTGACTGAGACCCCATCACCCCCCATTTCGGTGGTGGAGATCCCCATCACCCCCTATTTTGGTAGCTGAGACCCCATCACCCCCCATTTCGGTGGTGGAGATGCCGTTACCCCCCATTTCGGTAGCTGAGACCCCATCACCCCCCATTTTAGTGGTGGAGATCCCATCACCCCCGATTTTGGTGGCTGAGACCCCATTGAGACCCCATCAAGCCCCCAGTTTCAATGGTGGAGACCCTCATCAACCCCCATTTTGGTGGCAGAGACCCCCATCACCTCCCAGTTTTGGTGACAGACCTCATCATCCCCCAGTTTTGGTGGCTGAGACCCCATCACCCCCCATTTTGGTGGTGGAGATCCCATTAACCCCGTTTTGGTAGCTGAGACCACATTGAGACCCCATCAACCCCCCAGTTTCGATGGTGGAGACCCCATCAGCCCCCATTTTGTTGGTAGAGAACCCATTAACCCCATTTTGGTAGCTGAGACCCCATTGAGACCCCATCACCCCCCATTTTGGTGGCAGAGATCCCATTAACCCCAGTTTGGTAGCTGAGACCCCGTTGAGACCCCATCAACCCCCCAGTTTTGGTGGTGGAGACCCCATCACCCCCCAGTTTTTGGTGGTGGAGACCCCCATCACCCCTGGGTGGTTCCCCCTCACCGTGGGGCTCCTGGGGGACCCCCACAACCTCTGACGGGAGCCGCTGGTTTTTAGGGACGGAGATGAAACCCATGGAGGGGGGACGACCCGTCATCAGACCCCCGGAGCAAAACCCCCCGCCGCCGGGAGTGCAGGAGAAAGATCGGCAGAAACAGGAGCCGAAAACACCCGTCGCCCCCAAAAAGGTAACGTACCCTGGCAAAAATTGGGGGAGAACCTCCCCAAATTCAGAATTAAACCTCCCCAAATTAAGCAGGACCCTGTTGGTTGCCTGAACCTTGGTGTACGGCCAAGATTTGGTGTTTTCCACCTCCAAATTTCCCATTTGGAGGTGGAAAGTGTCTGGTGGAGGTTGGGAGAGGTGGAGATGGGACCCCCACCAAGCTGAGGGATGAGATGCCATCCAGAGGGACCTGGAGAAGCTCCAGAAGTGAGCCCGTGAGAACCTCATGAGGTTCCTCAAGGCTGAGTGCAAGGTCCTGCACCTGGGGTGGTATCAACACCGGTTGGGGGGTGAAGGGGTGGAGAAGCGACCCCATGGAGAAGGACTTGAGGGTGTTGGGGGATGGAAAGCTGGACGTGAGCTCGGCGATGCTCCCCCTCTGCTCTCCTGAGACCCATCCTGGAGCCCTGCGTCCAGCTCTGGGGTCCTCAGGACAAGGACATGGACCTGTCGGAGCAGGTCCAGAGGAGGCCGTGAAGATGATCCAAGAGGTGGAGCATCTCTCCGTGAGGCCAGGCTGAGAGAGTTGGGGTTGTCCAGCCTGGAGAAGGCTCCAGGGAGACCTTCTTGGGTCTTCTTCTAGAAGAGGCTTATAAGATGGAGAGAGACTTTTGACCAAGACCTGTAGGACAAGGGGCCATGGTTTTAAACTGGGAGAGCGTTGGTTTAGACTGGACCTAGGGAAGAAATATTTTACGTTGAGGGCGGTGAGACACCGGCCCAGGTTGCCCAGAGAGGTGGGAGATGCCCCATCGCTGGAGCTGTTCAAGGCCAGGTTGGACGGGGCTCTGAGCGACCTGATCTGGGTGAAGATGTCCCTGCTCATGGTAGGAGGGTTGGACTGGGTGACCTTGAAAGGTCCCTTCCGACCCAAACCATCCTGTGATTCGATGATTCCAAGAGCACGGAAAATGGGAGGTGCCGGAGGAGCCGGTCCCGCTCCCGGCGTTCCCGGGAAGGCGTCAGAGCCGCCCACTTGGTTTCGGGGGAGGAGATGGTGCCTGGTGTGGGTCCACCACCTCCTTCGGCCTCCTCCAGCCCCGGGGAAGCAAAAGGGGTTTCCACGGATGACACGGTGGTGGGGAACGGCTTTTCGGTCGCGGCGGGATGGGCGTTTGCCGGATCGGCTCTCCCTAAGCCACCCGCCCCTCTCTCTGTAGGACCTGAAAATCAAGAACATGGGTTCCTGGGCGAGTTTGGTCCAGAAACATCCCACCACTCCCTCCTCCACGGCGAAGTCCTCCAGCGACAGCTTCGAGCAGTTCAAGAGGGCGGCGCGGGAGAAGGAGGAGCGGGAGAAGGCGCTGAAGGCTCAGGCGGAGCAGGTGGAAAGGGAGAAGGAGCGGCTGAGGCGGGAGCAGGAGAGGATGAGGTGAGACACCATCACCTCCACCATCATCACCACCACCATTACCTTCACCACCATCACCACCAACACCATTACCACCACCATCACCACCACCATCATCACCACCACCATCACCACCACCAACACCATTACCATCACCACCACCACAATCACCATCACCACCAACACCATCCCCACCACCATCACCACCATTACCATCCCCACCATCATGGTGAAGGCGTCTTGGGGCACCCTCACCTTGGCCAAGGGCACGGGAGATGTACGCTCTCGTGGCACGATCCCCACCAGCCCATGGCGTGATCCGATCTCGTGGCACGAATCCGATCTCGTGGCATAAAACCGATCCGATCTCGTGGCACGATCTGCGCTGATCTGATCCATGGCACAGTCCAACCTCGTGGCACGAATCCGATCCGCTCCGTGGCATGATCCAGTCTCCTGGCACAAATCCAGTCTCGTGGCATAAAACTTGATCTGATCCATGCACAATCTGATCTCGTGGCATGAATCCAGTCCGATCTCCTGGCACAAATCGGAGTGGATCTGTGGCACAATCCCATCTGGTGGCACGAATCTGATCCCATCTTGTGGCACGATCTACGCCAGGCTGATCCGTGGCACGATGCAATCTCGTGGCACAAATCTGATCCCATCTTGTGGCACGAATCCCATCTCGTGGCATGAATCCGATCCGATCTTGTGGCATGATCTGCACTGATCTGATCCGTGGCACGATCCAATCCCCCCGGCACAAATCCCATCCGGTCTTGCGGCACAGATCTGATCCGATCTGTGGCACGATCCCATCTCTCGGCACAAATCCGATCCGACCTCCTGGCACAATCCGATCTCGTGGCACAAATCCGATCCGATCTCCTGGCCCAATCTCATCTCTCGGCACAAATCCACACTGGCAGCTCTGATCCCCCGCCACGCCGTGCCGCGGCGCACCAAAACCGGGTGCTCGGGGCCGGAGACGCCCATCCCCTGGCCGTTACAGCATTTACCCCACGGCGGGGAGCAAATGGGGCCCGGACGCCACCGTGGCGGCGGGGGGTTACACGAGGGTGCCCGGCGCCTGACGGCATCTCCCGGCGTTTTTTGGCAGGAGCCGGGAGGACGAGGACGCCATGGAGCAGGCGCGCCGGGTGCACGAGGAGGTGCGGCGGCGCCAGGAGCAGCAGCAGCAGCAGCAGCAGCAGCAACAGCAGCAGCAGCAGCAGCAGCAGCAGCAAGCGGCGGCGGCGGCGGCGGCGGCGGCGCCCCAAGCCCAGAGCTCGCAGCCCCAATCCTCCCAATCCATGTTGGATCAGCAGCGGGAGATGGCCAGGAAGCGGGAGCAGGAACGGAGGCGCCGGGAAGCGGTGAGTGGGAAACCGGGACGGCTCCTGCCCTGAAATCACGCGGGGATGCGGAAAAATCCCTGGGGATGCGGAAAAAAAATATCCTTGGGGATGCCCAAAAATCTCCTAGCCAAAAAAATCCCTGGAATGCCGAAAAAAAAACCCTTGGGGATGCCCAGAAATCCCTGGGGATGCAGCAAAATCCTTGGGGATGCTGAAAAATGCTTGGGAATACTGAAAAATGCTTGGGAATGCTGAAAAACCTCCAGGGATGCACCGAGAAATCTCTGGGGATGCGGAAAAAAATATCCTTGGGGATGCCCAAAAATCATCTTCTAGCCAAAAAATCCCTGGAATGCCGGAAAAAGAATCCTTAGGGATGCCCAAAAATCCCTGGGGATGCAGCAAAATCCTCTGGGATGTTGAAAAACGCTTGGGAATGCTGAAAAACCTCCAGGGATGCACCGAAAAATCTCTGGGGATGCGGAAAAAAATATCCTTGGGGATACCCCAAAATCTTCTAGCCAAAAAATCCCTGGAATGCTGGGAAAAAAAATCCCCAGGGATTCTAAAAAATGTCCCAGGAAGCAAAAAAAATCCTTGGGGATGCCCCAAAATCCCTGGGGATGCAGCAAAATCCTCGGGGATGTTGAAAAATCCCTGGAGATGTTTGAAAATGCTTGGGAATGCTGAAAAACCTCCAGGGATGCACTGAAAAATCCCTGGGGATGCTGGAAAAATCCGCAGGGACACGGAAAAATCCCTAGGGATGCTGTAAAATCCTCTGGGATACTGAAAAATTCCTGGGGATGCCAAAATAAATCCCCGGGGATCCTGAAAAATCCCGAGGTTGCAAAAAATCCTCGGGGCGGCTGAAAAATCTGGGGAGAAGCGCAAAAATCCCTGGAAACACCAAAAAAAAAATGCTGGGGGTGCCAAAAAATATCCTGGGAATGCCAAAAAAATTCCCTGGGGATGCGGAAAAATTGGTGGGGAAGCCGAAAAAAAATCGGGAATGCCAAAAAATCCCAGAGGATGCCAAAAAAATCCATTTCCAGGGATGCTGAAAAATCTCCTGGGAAGCCAAAAAATCCCTGGGGATGCCAAAATACCCCTTGAGGATGCCAATAAATACCCCGGGAATGCTGAAAAATCCCTGGGGATGGCAAAAAAAAAATCCTGGGCACGCTGAAAAGTCCTCAAGGATGCCAAAAAATTCCCCAAGATGCCGAAAAATCCTCGGGGATTTCAAAAAGAAATTCCCTGGGGATGCCAACAAATGGCTGGGGATGCCAAGATATCCTTGGGGGTGCCAAAAAACATCCCGGGAACGGCGAAAAATCTGCTGGGATGCTAAAAAATATCCCGGGAACAGTGAAAAATCCATTAGGATGCTAAAAAATATGTCGGGAATGGCAAAAAATCCACTGGGATCCTAAAAAATATCCTGGGAATTGGTGAAAAATGTACTGGGATGCTAAAAAATATCCCGGGAATGGCGAAAAATCCGTTAGGATGCTAAAAAATATGTCGGGAATGGCAGAAGATGCACTGGGATGCTAAAAAATATGCCGGGAATGGTGAAAAATCCGCTGGGATGCTAAAAAATATGACAGGAATGGCGAAAAATGCACTGGGATGCTAAAAAAATATCCTGGGAACGGCGAAAAATCCTCTGGGATGCTAAAAAATATGCTGGGAATGGTGAAAAATCCATTAGGATGCTAAAAAATATCCCGGGAACGGTGAAAAATCCATTAGGATGCTAAAAAATCTGTCGGGAATGGCAGAAGATGCACTGGGATCCTAAAAAATATCCTGGGAATTGGTGAAAAATGTACTGGGATGCTAAAAAATATCCCGGGAATGGTGAAAAATCTGTTAGGATGCTAAAAAATATGTCAGGAATGGCAGAAAATGCACTGGGATCCTAAAAAATATCCCGGGAACAGTGAAAAATCCTCTGGGATGCCAAAAATTTCCCAGAAATGGCGAAAAATGCGCTGGGATGCTAAAAAATATCCTGGGAATGACAAAAAATCCGCTGGGATGCTAAAAAATATGTCGGGCATGGCAGAAGATGCACTGGGATCCTAAAAAATATCCCGGGAATGGTGAAAAATCCACTGGGATGCTAAAAAATATGCCGGGAATGGTGAAAAATCCGTTAGGATGCTAAAAAATATGTCGGGAATGGCGAAAAATCCGCTGGGATGCCAAAAATTTCCCAGGAATGGTGAAAAATGCACTGGGATGCTAAAAAATATCCCGGGAACGGCGAAAAATCCCCCAAACCTAAAGCCTTGCGGGCGGAAAACCGTCAGGGCCGCCGAAAAAAAAATCAGCGCCGACGCCATGAAAATTCCAAAGAAAAGGGGTAGAAATTCCGCCAAAAAATGGCCGATCCCCCCCCAAACTTTACCGGGAATGCCGAAAAATTCCGGGCGCGCCGCTTACCGCCTTCTCCCCTTCTCTTGCAGATGGCGGCGACGATCGACATGAATTTCCAGAGCGATTTACTGGCAATATTCGAAGAAAACCTTTTCTAACGGCGCCGGGATATTGGGGCTCTTTCCTCCCGATTGGACTCTTTAAAGGAAAAAAACCAAGAAACGGGAAAAAAAAAACCACAAAAACAAAAAAAAAATCTCCTTTTTCCCCCCTCCCCCGGCCAAAAAAAAAAAAAAAAGCTTCGGACTCTCCGTTAAGTGTTAAAAAAAGTAAAAAAAACCCGGGATGGGGATCGTCCCGCATGCAGCGAGCGGCGCAGGGATCGGCGGGGGCTGCCTCCCCCGGGACTTTTGGGGTGGTTTTTTTGGTTTTCCTCCTTTTCCGCCTTCGGTTTTTTTTTTTTTTTTTTTCTTCTTCTCCACACCGAAAAAACCCAGGATGCAGAATTCACGATTCCAATCGGAGCGAAAACCAAGGGAATCCGGATGCGAAACCGCCGGGAAACGGTGCCCCTCCCCCCGCTCTCCCCTCCCCCCCCCCGTTATTCACTGTATATTCGGGATAATTTGGGGGGGCTGTCTTATTTTTCACATATTTTGAGGGTTTTTCGTGAGGAAAAGGGGCGGCGGCGAGGCGGGCGCTTCGAAATAAATCCGATTTTTGGATGGTTTTTTTTTTTTTTTTTGCCTTTTGGGAGAAAATGGGGGGGAGGGGCGGCGGGGGGAGGGGCGCGGGGGGGGAGCGGCGCGGAGCCCTGCCCCGCCCCGAGATTTCGGGGTGATTCGCCTCCCTTTTTAAAATTTTCTCCTTTTTTCCCTTATTTTTTACCAAAATTCTTTTTTTCTCCGTCGTTTTTTCCTGCCTTTTTTCTTCCTCTTCTTTTTTCTGATTTTTTTTCTTTTTTCTGATTTTTTCTGAATTTTTCTTTTTTCTGTTTTTTTCCTTTTTTCTCCTTTTTTCCTTTTTTCTCCTTTTTTCCTTTTTTCTCCTTTTTCCCCTCCTTTTTTCTATTTTTTTTTTTTAAATTTTCTCCCTTTTTTATTTCCCAATTTTTTCCTCACTTTTTCCTCCTATTTTTCTCCATTTATTTTTCTTTTTTCTCCCTTTTCCCCCTTTATTTCTTCATTTTTCTCTTTTCTCTCTTCCCCCCTTCTTCTTCTTCCGTTTTTTTTCTTTTTCCTCCTTTTTCCCTCCATTTTTTTTCTCTTTTTTTCTCCTTTTCCCCGTTTTCTTGCTTTTCCTCTTTTTTCCTTTTTCCCTTTTTTGATTTTCCCCTTTTTTCCCTCTTTTTCCTTTTCTCCTTTCTCCCCTCCCCCCCCCCCCGCCTTCTCCATCCCAGCTCGGGGCCAACCCCCCCCCGCGCCCCTCCCCCACCCCCCCTCGCCTTTTTTGCCTTCCCCTCCCCCCACCCCCCTTCTCCCTTCCCCCCCCCAAAGCCGCCGCTTTCTTATTTTTATTCATTTTCCCCCGCTTTCTTCGGGTTGATTTAATTTTGTGTTGGTTTTTTTTATATAAATTTTTTAAATCTCGCAAAAATCTCCCGGTTTTTTCGAGCGGGGGCGGGGGCGGACGCTCCTCCCCTCCCCCCCCCCCCCCCCCCGCCATTAATTTTATTATTATTAATATTATTCTTTTTTCGGTTTCGTTCCCACTCGGTGCCATAGCCCCTCCCCCCGCCCCTCCCCCCCTGCGGGCGCCGCTCCGGAGCCGTCGGTCGGTTTTTTTTTTTTTTTCCCCCCCTTTTTCCCAGGAAAACGCCGTCGGGTCTGTGCCGATCATGGAATAAACGCAGCTCTTTTCGTTTTTTAAAAAAAATCGCCGCTTTTCGCCCCGTTTCTTTGCCACCCCCTCCCCGGGTGGGGCCGCCCAGCCCCCGCCCCGTCTGGGTCCCCTCCCCCACCCCGGGGTGACACCCCCCCCCCCCCCGCGCTCCCCTCCCCCGCCGGCGGCACCCCCAAGGTTGATTTTTTGACTTCAAATTTTAAAACTGAAAAATGTAAGGTGAAATTGAAAATTGCAGGTGGAAAATCACATTTGAAATTTCAAAATTTCAACATGTAAACGTAAATTCAGGGCCGACGGCTTAACCTTTCATTTCAGCTTCAAAACGGAGAGACACCTTTGAAAATTTAAAATTTAACATTTAAAAACTAAGGTTTGATACATTTAAAATTTAAATTGGAACTTGAGCATGACGTTTTCAATTTTTAAAAAACGCTAAAAGTTAAATTTTACATTTAACGACCTCTTTAAATTTTAATTTTACCCTTACATCTGCAACGTCCACATTTCAAAAGCTCAATTGACCGTTTAAAGCGGCCGAGTAAACTTTTACTTTCCAAAATTTCCATTTGAAATTAAAATTTTAAAATTGAAATTTTTAAAATGGTGGCCGTCTTTCGCAGTTCCCGGCGCTGCAAAATAAATTCCGCCGGATCCTAAAGAATTCATCGGTGGCAGGGGATCCGGTTATGGAAATTATAGAATTAGAAATTATTAGAAATTAATTCTTAGAAATTATTAGAAATTAATTATTAGGAATTATTATAAATTATTAGAAATTACTAGAAATTATTAGAAATTATTAGAAATTATAATGTGGGTTCTATAAATTGTCCATGAGGTCATAATTCTAAATTTGGGGGGGGGGAGGGGCCCCGGTGCCATCAGCGATGGGGGAGGGGCGGCGGGTGGGGCGCAAAAGGGGGGAGGGGAGATTAAAAAAAGGGGGGGGAAGGGTTAAAAAATCGGCAAAAAAAAGTAAAAAAGGTTAAAAAAAAAGGGAAAAAAGGGAAAAGGCCAAAAAAAAAAAGGGGGGGGGAGAGAAAGTCACCAAAAAAGGCAAAAGCGAAAAAAGTAAAACGGCCCAAAAAAGGCCCAAAAAAGGGAAATTGAAGAGGAAAAAAGGCAAAACCCGCAGAAAGCGGCAAAAGACGAAGTTTAAAAGGCAAAAAAAAGGGAAAGAAAAGGGAAAACGGGCGAAAAAGGCCCCGGGGGGGGGAGGGGCCGAAAGGGGACCGAGGCGACCCCGCAGCTCCCCCCCCGCGCCGCCCCTCCCCCTCCCCACGTGACCTCCCTTGCCCCTCCCCCCGCCGCGCTCCCATTGGCTGCCGCCCGCGCGGCCCCGCCCTCTGCCCCCTCCCCCCGCGCCCGGCGCCGGCCAATGGGCGGGAGGGGGCGGGGCCGGGCGTGGCCGAGCTCGTGCGGGCGGAGGAAGCGGCGCGAGAAGGTCGGGCGGGGGGGGGAGGGGGGCGGTGACAGGGACCCCCGTGTCGCGACAGCCCCGTGACAGGGACCCCCGTGACAGGGACCCCCCCCGGTGACAGGGCACCCCCCGTGTAGCGACAGGCCAGCGACCGGGACCCCCCGGTGTCGCCACGCCCCAGTGACGGGGACGCCCCGGTGATGGGAGACACCCCCCCCCCATGTCGCGACAGCCCGCTGACAGGGAGCCCTGGTGACAGGGACACCCCCATGATGGGACCCCTCGGTGACAGGGACCCCGCTGGTGACAAAGACCCCCCCGTGTCGTGACAGCCTGGTGACGGGGACACTCGGTGACAGGGACCCCCCTTGGTGGCAGGGACACCCCGGTGACGGGTGACGGGGACACCCGCCTGTCATGACAGAGGGTGACAGGGACACTGAGGTGACAGGAGGGACACCCCGGTGACAGGACACCCCCATGTCACGACACCCCGGTGACTGGTGACAGGGACGCCCCGGTGACAGGGACCCCCCCATGATGGGACCCCCCCCCGGTGTCAGGACACCCCTGGTGACGGGGACCCCCGGTGACAAGGACACCCCAATGTCGCGACACCCTGGTGACCGGTGACAGGGACACCCCGGTGTCGGGACACCCCAGGGACAGGGACCCCAAGGTGACAAGGACACCCCATGTCGGGACGCCCCGGTGACAGGGACCCCCCGTGACAGGGACACCCCGGTGACGGTGACACCCCCATGACGGGACCCCCCCCAGTGACAGGGACCCCCGGTGACAAGGACACCCCAATGTCACGACACCCTGGTGACGGGTGACAGGGACACCCTATGTCGGGACACCCCAGTGACAGGGACACTGCGGTTGTGGGTCCCCCCGGTGACGGGGACCCCCGGTGACAGGGCCCCCCCATGTCGGGACACCCCGGTGACGGTGACACCCCCACAATGGGACCCCCCGGGTCAGGACACCCCGGTGACGGGGCCGCGCTGGTGACAGGGCCACGCCGGTGACGTGGCACCCCAGGAATGGGACGCGGTGGCGGCAGGGCCACCCCGGTGACGGTGACACCCTGACGGTGACACCCTGACGACGGGGCAGCCTGGTGACACGGCACCCGGGAATGGGCCACCGTGGGGACGATGGGGGGCCACCACGGGGGTGGGACACCGTGGTGACGTGGCCACCTTGGGGACAGGGCCACCACGGGGGTGGGACACCCTGGGGACATGGCCACCTTGGGGACAGGGCCACCCTGTTGATGGGGCCACCATGGCGATGGGACACCCTGGTGACATGGCCACCTTGGTGACATGGCCACCAAGGGGATGGGGCCACCACGGGGGTGGGACACCCTGGTGACATGGCCACCTCGGTGACATGGCCACCCAGGGGATGGGACACCCTGGTGATGGCACCGCTTGGTGGCATCGCATCTTGGGGACAGGGCCACCATGGGGACAGGGCCACCCTGGGGATGGGGCCACCAAGGGGATGGGCCACCATGGGGACAGGGCCACCTTGGGGACAGGGCCACCATGGGGATGGGACACCCTGGTGGTGGGACACCAAGGGGATGGGGCCTCCAGGTGACATCGCAACCCGGTGACATGGCCACCAAGGGGATGGGCCACCAAGGGGATGGGCCACCATGGGGGTGGGCCACCATGGGGACATGGCCACCAAGGGGACAGGGCCACCATGGGGGTGGGCCACCAAGGGGATGGGGCCTCCAGGTGACATCGCAACCCGGTGACATGGCCACCAAGGGGATGGGCCACCATGGGGGTGGGCCACCATAGGGGTGGGCCACCATGGGGACATGGCCACCCTGGTGACACAGTGCCCCCCCCCAGGTGACACCCGTGGCCCCCCGCCATGCTCCTGTCCCTCTGCTCGCTGCTGCTGGCCCCCACCCGCCTGCTGCTGGCCCTCCGGCGCCTGCTGGCCCGCCTGGGGGTGGCGGTGGCCGCGCTGGCCGCGGGGGTGGCCTACGGGCTGTGGGGGCTGGGGGGTGCTGCTGCGCCGGGGTCCCCGCGGCACCTTCGGGTGCCGGGGGAGGGACCGCCCCCCCCCCGGCCTGGCCGATGGCACCTTTGGGGAGCACCGGTACCTGCGCCTCAAGGTGGGGGGGCGGGGGGGGGCTTTGGGGGCTCCTGGGGGTCCCGGGGGCTCTTGGGGGGTCCTAGGGGGCTTGGGGGGGGTCCTGGGGGGTTTTGGGGGGTCCTGGGGGGTCTGGGGGGGTTCGGGGGGGGTTTGGGGGGTCTTGGGGGGCTTTTGGGGGGGCTTGGGGGGGGACCTGGGGTGGGGGGGCATTGGGGGGTCCTGGGGGGCTTTTGGGGGGGGCTTGGGGCGGGGGGGTTGGGGGGTCCTGGGGGGTCTTGGGGGGCTTTTGGGGGGCCCTGGGGGCTTGGGGGGAGACTTGGGGGGTCCTGGGGGGCTTTGGGGGGTCCTGGGGGGTCTTGGGGGGTTTGGGGGGGGGGGGTTGGGGGGTCCTGGGGGGTCTTGGGGGGCTTTGGGGGGCCCTGGGGTTGTCCTGGGGGGCTGGGGGGGGGGGGCTTCGCGGGGGTCCTGGGAGAGTCTTGGGGGGGGGGGGGGTGTCCTGGGGGGCCCTGGGGGGCTTTTGGGGGGGGACTTGGGGGGTTTTGGGGGGGCTTTGGAGGGATCCTGGAGGGTTTTGGGGGTCCTGGGGGTGTCTGGGGGGGCTTTTGGGGGGCCCTGGGGGGCTTTGGGGGGCTTGGGGGGGGACTTGGGGGGTTTGGGGGGGGTTTGGGGGGTCCTGGGGGGCTTTTGGGGGGGGGAAATGGGGTGGGGGGGTTGGGGGGTCCTGGGGGGTCTTGGGAGGCTTTTGGGGGGCCCTGGGGGGCTTGGCGGGGACTTGGGGGGTCCTGGGGGGCTTTGGGGGGTCCTGGGGGGTCTTGGGGGGTTTGGGGGAGGGTTTGGGGGGGGGGTGGGGGGGGGTTGGGGGGTCCTGGGGGGCTTGGGGGGGGACTTGGGGGGGAATTGGGGTGGGGGGAGCTTGGGGGGGTGCTGGGGGTCCTGGGGGGCTTTTGGGGGGCTTGAGGGGGGACTTGGGGGCTTTTGGGGGGGTTTTGGGGGGTCCTGGGGGGTTTTGGGGGTCCTGGGGGGTCTTGGGGGGCTTTGGGGGGCCCTGGGGTTGTCCTGGGGGGCTGGGGGGGGGGGAGCTTTGCAGGGGTCTTGGGAGAGTCTTGGGGGGGGGGGGGGTCCTGGGGGGCTTTTGGGGGGGGACTTGGGGGGTTTTGGGGGGGCTTTGGAGGGGTCCTGGAGGGTTTTGGGGGTCCTGGGGGTGTCTGGGGGGGCTTTTGGGGGGCCCTGGGGGGCTTTGGGGGGCTTGGGGGGGGACTTGGGGGGTTTGGGGGGGGGTTGGGGGGTCCTGGGGGGCTTTTGGGGGGGGGAAATGGGGTGGGGGGGTTGGGGGGTCCTGGGGGGTCTTGGGGGGCTTTTGGGGGGCCCTGGGGGCTTGGGGGGAGACTTGGGGGGTCCTGGGGGGCTTGGGGGGGGCTTGGAGGGAGACTTGGGGGGGAGGGGGGCTTTGGGGGGTCCTGGGGGGTCTTGGGGGGCTTTGGGGGGGGCTTAGGGGGTGGGGGGTGGGGTTGGGGGGGTCCTGGGGGCTTTTGGGGGGCTTGGGTGGGGACTTGGGGGGTTGAGGGGGTTTTGGGGGTCCGGGGGGGGTTGGGGGGGCTCTGGGGGGGTCCTGAGGGGAGGTTGGGGGGGTTGGGGGTCCCGGGGGGGGTATGGGTGGGGGAGGGGTCAGTTGTGGGGTGGGGGCACCCCGCTGACCCCCCCTCCCCCCCCCAGGACTCGGGGCTGCGGCTCCACTACGTCACCCGGGGGCCCCCCGGCGCCCGGCTCCTGCTGCTGCTCCACGGCTTCCCCCAAAACTGGTGGGTGCCACCAAGGCGGGGGGGGGGCCCAAGTGCCACCACCGTCACCGGCGTCACCATCACCGGTGTCACCGTCACCGGTGTCACCGTCACCGGCCTCTTCCTCCCGCCAGGTTCTGCTGGAGGCACCTGCTGCTGGAATTCGGCACCCGCTACCGGGTGGTGGCCTTGGATCTCCGGGGCTACGGCGCCTCGGAGAAGCCGGCGGGCAAGGCCAGCTACCGGCTGGAGGTCCTCCTGGCGGACATCCGCCAGGTCATCGAGAGCCTGGGGACAAGCGAGGGGCAGGGGGAGGTGACGACGGGCGCCGACGCCAGCGAGGCGTCCCCCAAGTGCATCTTGGTGGGCCACGACTGGGGCGGGCTGCTGGCCTGGGAGCTGGCCACCCAGCACCCCAACCTGGTGGAGAAGTTGGTCATCATGGCGGCGCCCCACCGGGCCGTCATGGCAGGTGACGGGTGGCTTCTCGGGCGGGGACGCGGGGTGGGAGCTCGCGCGGTTGTGCCGCGGATGGGTGCTGGTTCTCGTGGAGGTGCTGCGGGGTTCCACCACCGGAGGTGGCGCGGCGCGGCGCGGCTCTCAGGGCTGCGAGGTGCCCCCGCGGTGCCACCGGGTGCCCTCTCATGGCCGTGCCACCGGGTGCCATCTCATGGCCATGCCGTTGGGTGCCATCTCATGGCCGTGCCACCGGGTGCCATCTCATGGCCATGCCGTTGGGTGCCCTCTCCAATGGCCACACTGGTGGGTGCCATCTCTCATGGCCGTGCCATCTCATGGCCACACCATTGGGTGCCATCTCATGACCACGCCATCGGGTGCCATCTCATGGCCCATGCCGTTGGGTGCCACCTCTTATGGTCACACTGTTGGGTGCCACCTCTCATGGCCGTGCCATTGGGTGCCATCTGTCATGACCATGCCACTGGGTGCCATCTCACGGCCATACCATTGGGTGCCATCTCATGGTCACGCTGTTGGGTGCCATCTCATGACCATGCCACCGAGTGCCATCTCACGGCCATACCATTGGGTGCCATCTCATGGCCATGCCAGTGGGTGCCATCTCCAATGGCTACGCTGGTGGGTGTCATCTGCCATGGCCGTGCCATCAGGTGCCATCTCATGGTCACGCTGTTGGGTGCCATCTCATGGCCGTGCCATTGGGTGCCATCTCATGGCCACACCATCAGGTGCCATCTCATGGCCGTGCCATCGGGTGCCATCTCATGGCCAACACCATTGGATGCCACCTCCCACGGCCACACCATCAGGTGCCACCTCTTCTGCTGGCCCCACCGGCTACCGGCCCCACCCCGCGCCCGGCCTCGGGCCCCGGCGGTGGCCGCTGACCCCGCTGCCCCTCTCCCGGCGCAGGTTTCACCGCCTGCCACCCCACCCAGCTCCTCCGCTCCAGCTACGTCTTCCTCTTCCAGCTGCCCTGGCTGCCCGAGCTCCTCCTCTCCCTGGCGGACTTTGAGGTGAGCCCCCATCCCCACGTCTCCTTCTCCCCGCGGGGTCCCCACGGGGTCCCCACGGGGTCCCCTCGCCTGCTCCGCGGCACCGTCTGCACCTCCCCAACCCAAGAAGCTCCTCGAGAACTTTGAGGAGGCCCAACCAACCCCGAGGTGTGGAGCGAGGGCCCTTTGTCACCCGCTTTTGGGGTGGTGGCAGCACCCAGACCTCTTGTCACCCTTGGTGGCCTCGTAGCTGGTGAAGACCGTCCTGACGGGAGCTTGGGCGGGGATCCGGAACCCGGCGCAGCGGTTGACGGAGGAGGAGGTGGACGCCTACCTCTACAGCCTCTCCCAACCGGGGGGGCTGACGCCCACCATCCACTACTACCGAAACCTCTTCCGGTAGGTGGGGGGCACCCAGATTTTTGGGGTGCCAAGGTTGGGTGCTCTTGAGTTGGGTGCTCTTGAGTTTCTTGAGTTGGGTGCTCTTGAGCTGGGTGCTCTTGAGTTGGGTGCTCTTGAGCTGGGTGCTCGAGGGGGGTGCTCTTGAGTTGGGTGCTCTTGAGCTGGGTGTTGTGGGTTGGGTGCTCTTGAGTTGGGTGCTCTTGAGGTGGGTGCTCTCGAGTTGGGTGCTCTCGAGTTGGGTGCTCTTGAGGTGGGTGCTCTTGAGCTGGGTGCTCTTGAGCTGGGTGTTGTAGGTTGGGTGCTCTTGAATAGGGTGCTCTCGAGTTGGGTGCTCTTGAGTTGGGTGCTCTTGAGCTGGGTGTTGTAGGTTGGGTGCTCTTGAATAGGGTGCTCTCGAGTTGGGTGCTCTCGAGTTGGGTGCTCTTGAGTTGGGTGCTCTTGAGCTGGGTGTTGTAGGTTGGGTGCTCTTGAGTTGGGTGCTCTCGAGTTGGGTGCTCTTGAGCTGGGTGCTCTTGAGTTGGGTGCTCTCGAGTTGGGTGCTCGAGGTGGGTGCTCTTGAGGTGGGTGTTCTTGAGCTGGGTGTTGTGAGTTGGGTGCTCTTGAGTTGGGTGCTCTCGAGTTGGGTGCTCTTGAGGTGGGTGCTCTTGAGCTGGGTGTTGTAGGTTGGGTGCTCTTGAGTAGGGTGCTCTCGAGTTGGGTGCTCTTGAGTTGGGTGCTCTCGAGTTGGGTGCTCTCGAGTTGGGTGCTTGAGGTGGGTGCTCTTGAGCTGGGTATTGTAGGTTGGGTGCTCTTGAGTTGGGTGCTCTCGAGTTGGGTGCTCTTGAGTTGGGTGCTCTTGATTTGGGTGCTCTTGAGGTGGGTGCTCTTGAGTTGGGTGCTCTTGAGCGGGGTGTTGTGGGTTGGGTGCTCTTGAGTTGGGTGCTCTTGAGTTGGGTGCTCTTGAGTAGGGTGCTCTTGAGGTGGGTGCTCTCGAGTTGGGTGCTCTCGAGTTGGGTGCTCTTGAGCTGGGTGCTCTTGAGCTGGGTGCTCTTGAGCTGGGTGTTGTAGGTTGGGTGCTCTTGAATAGGGTGCTCTCGAGTTGGGTGCTCTTGAGTTGGGTGCTCTTGAGCTGGGTGTTGTAGGTTGGGTGCTCTTGAATAGGGTGCTCTCGAGTTAGGTGCTCTCGAGTTGGGTGCTCTTGAGTTGGGTGCTCTTGAGCTGGGTGTTGTAGGTTGGGTGCTCTTGAGTAGGGTGCTCTCGAGTTGGGTGCTCTCGAGTTGGGTGCTCTTGAGCTGGGTGCTCTTGAGTTGGGTGCTCTCGAGTTGGGTGCTCGAGGTGGGTGCTCTTGAGGTGGGTGTTCTTGAGCTGGGTGTTGTGAGTTGGGTGCTCTTGAGTTGGGTGCTCTCGAGTTGGGTGCTCTTGAGGTGGGTGCTCTTGAGCTGGGTGTTGTAGGTTGGGTGCTCTTGAGTAGGGTGCTCTCGAGTTGGGTGCTCTTGAGTTGGGTGCTCTCGAGTTGGGTGCTCTCGAGTTGGGTGCTTGAGGTGGGTGCTCTTGAGCTGGGTATTGTAGGTTGGGTGCTCTTGAGTTGGGTGTTCTCGAGGTGGGTGCTCGAGTTGGGTGCTCTTGAGGTGGGTGCTCTTGAGCTGGGTGTTGTGGGTTGGGTGCTCTTGAGCTGGGTGCTCTCGAGTTGGGTGCTCTTGAGTTGGGTGCTCTTGATTTGGGTGCTCTTGAGGTGGGTGCTCTTGAGGTGGGTGCTCTTGAGCGGGGTGTTGTGGGTTGGGTGGTGCCAGGTTGGGTGGTGCCACGTTGGGGCGTGGGTGGTGGTGGGATCCCTTTGGGGTGCTCCCAGCTGGGTGCTCCAATTTTGGGTGCTCCAATTTTGGGTGCCTCCATTGGGGTTCTCCATTTTGGGGTGCTCCCATTGAGGTGCCCCCATTTGGGTGCTCCAATTTTGGGTGCCCCCATTGGGGTGCTCTAATTTGGGTTCTCCAATTCGGGGTGCCCCAATTGGGGTCCCCCCATTTTAGGGTGCTCCCATTTGGGTGCCCCCATTGGGTTGCTCCATTTTGGGGTGCCCCCATTTTGGGTGCTCCATTTTGGGGTGCTCCCATTGAGGTGCCCCCATTTGGGTGCTCCAGCTTTGGGTGCCCCCATTGGGTTGCTCCATTTTGGGGTGCCCCCATGACGTTCTCCAACTTTGGGTGCTCTCATTGGGGTGCCCCCATTTTGGGGTGCTCCAGCTTTGGGTGCCGCCATTGGGCTGCTCCATTTCAGGGTGCTCCCATTGAGGTGCCCCCATTGGGCTGCTCCATTTTGGGGTGCCCCCATTTTGGGTGCTCCATTTTGGGGTGCTCCCATTGAGGTGCCCCCATTTTGGGGTGCTCCAGCTTTGGGTGCCCCCGTTGGGCTGCTCCATTTTGGGGTGCCCCCATTGACGTTCTCCAATTTTGGGTGCTCCCATTGGGCCCCCCCCCCCCATTTTGGGGTCCCCCCATTGGGGTGCCTCCCCCTCACCTCCTCCCCTCCCCCCCAGGGACACGCCCATCCCCCGCGAGCCCCCCCCGGCCCCCACCCTCCTGCTGTGGGGCACCCACGACGCCTTCCTGGACGCCCGCCTGGCGCCCTGCCTGCACCGCTGCCTGCGCCCCGAGGCCCGCCTCTGCCTGCTGCCCGGCGCCAGCCATTGGCTGCCCGAGGACCAGCCCCGCCCCCTCGCCCAGCTGATGAACGACTTCCTGGGTGGGGGCGGCCAGCACCCATAGCGGCACCCATGGGTGCTCCCTGCGGGGCGGGGGTGGGGAGGGGAGGTGGATGGGGGGGGGGGGGCCAACATCTGGGTGGGGAACCCAACATCTGGGTGAGGACCCAACATCTGGGTGGGGGCCCCAACATCTGGGTGAGGACCCAACATCTGGGTGGGGGCCATGGTGGTTGGGTGGGGACCCCAACATCTGGGTGGGGAACCCAACATCTGGATGAGGACCCCAACATCTGGGTGAGAGCCCCAACATCTGGGTGGGGGCCCCAACATCTGGATGAGGACCCCAACATCTGGGTGGGGGCCACGGTGGTTGGGTGGGGACCCCAACATCTGGGTGGGGAACCCAACATCTGGATGAGGACCCCAACATCTGGGTGGGGGCCATGGTGGTTGGGTGGGGGCCCCAACATCTGGGTGGGGGCCATGGTGGTTGGGTGGGGGCCCCAACATCTGGGTGGGGAACCCAACATCTGGGTGGGGGCCGTGGTGGCTGGGTGAGGACCCCATGGGGGGGCACCCAACATCTGGGGGGGCACCCAACATCTGGATGGGGACCCCAACATCTGGATGGGTGGGGGTGACCCCAACATCTGGGCGAGGACCCCAACCTCTGTTCCCCCGTGGCCTGAATAAAGTCGGGTGTCGGCAGCGGGTTGGGTGCTGTTGGGGGAGGGGACCCGGGGGAGGGGAGGCAGCACCCATGGGTGCCAATGCCAGCCCCAGGGTGACACTGCCAGCACCCAGCTGCCATAGCCAGCACCCATGGGTGTCAGTGCCGGCCCCGGGTGCCGATGGCAGCCCCCAGGTGCCGATGGCAGCACCCATGGGTGCCAGTGCCGGCCCCAGGTGCCGATGGCAGCCCCCAGGTGCCGATGGCAGCACCCATGGGTGCCGGCTCCGCGCCGCGCCCGTTCCCCAGCCACTTTTTTCTTTTGTTTTTTCTTATTTTCCCCCTTTTTTCCGGGGCCCGAACCCGCCCGGGTGGGGGCGGGGGCGGGGGTGGGGGCGGGGCCGGGCCCGGCCGCCCGGGTCCCTCCGGGGGGGGAGGGGCGGGGGTGGGGGTGGGGGTCCGGGTCTCCCCCCCCCCAACCCGGGGCCCCCGCGCTGGCGCTGGGCCCGGCAGCTGCTGGGGGGGGAGGGGCGGGGGGGGGAGGGGGGGGGGCAACAGCTGCAGCCCCTCCCCCACCCGGGGGGACCGGGCAGCGGGCGGGGGGGGGGGGAGGGGCCGGGCGGGGGCCTGCGGACCCACACAGGGCGCTATGGGGCTGAGCACCCATGTATAGGGTGCTATGGGGCTGAGCACCCATATATAGGGTGCTATGGGGCTGAGCACCCACATGCAGGGCGCTATGGGGCTGAGCACCCACACACTGGATGCTATGGGGCTGAGCACCCATGTATAGGGTGCTATGGGGCTGAGCACCCACACTGGGCGCTATGGGGCTGAGCACCCACACACTGGATGCTATGGGGCTGAGCACCCATGTATAGGGTGCTATGGGGCTGAGCACCCACACTGGGCGCTATGGGGCTGAGCCCCCCCCACGTGGGGCGTGCCCGAGTGGGCGTGTCCCTCGCCTCGTCCCCGCCCCCTGGGCGTGTCCGGGAGGGGGGCGGGGCTTGCGCCCGCGTGGGGGAGGGGCGGCTGCCCGCTCCCGGCGGGGTCGGCGGCTCCGTCTGGCGGGGCCGGAGCGGGGCTGAGCCGGGCCGGGTTAGGCCGGGCCTGGCTAAGCCGGGCCCCGCTGCCGCCATGGGGCGGGGGGGGGGTCCCGGGGGGGGCCCCGGCGCTGCTGCTGCTGCTGCGACTCGGGGCGACGGCAGGTGAGGGGGGGGGGGGACTAAGCGGGTCGGGACTAACTAAGTCGGGACTAACTAAATCGGGACTAAGCGGGTCGGGAGTAACGGGTCGGGGGGGGGGGGGGGGGGCGGGGGCCGAGTTGAGCGGAGTTCAGGCGAACCGGGCTAAGCTGGGTCGAGCTGAGCCCAACTAAGCCGAACCGAGCCCAACTAAGCCCAACTAAGCCGAACCGAGCCGAGCCGAGCCGAACTGAGCCGAACCGAGCTGAGCTGGGTCGAGCTGAGCCGAGCTTGACCCGAACCGAGCCGAGTTAAGCCGAGTTAAGCCGGGCTTGAGCCGAACCGAGCCGAGTTAAACCGAGTTAAGCCGGCCTTGAGCCGAACCGAGCCGAGTTAAGCTGGCCTTGAGCCGAACCGAGCCGAGTTAAGCCGAGTTAAGCCGGGCTTGAGCCGAACCGAGCCGAGCTGAGCCGAGCTTGAGCCGAATCGGGACGAACGGGGCTGAGCCGGGATGAACCGGGGCGACTTGGGCCGAGCCGGGAGCTCAACCGAGCCGAACCGAGCCGAGCCGGGTCGAGTTAAGCCGGGCTGAGCCGAACCGGGGCGAGCTGAACCGGATCGAGCCGAGCCGAGCCGAGCCGAGCTTAACCGAACCGGGCTTGGGGGGGGGGGGAGCGGCTTTTGCTCCGCCGGGACCGACCCGAACCCGGCTGGGTCCCAGTTTGGTCCCGGTTGGGTCCCAGTTTGGTCCCAGTTTGGTCCCGGTTGGGTCCCAGTTTGGTCCCGGTTGGGTGCTGGGGTGGGGGAGGGGCGGCGCGGCCGCACTTTGGCGGCGCGGAAAAAAGTTTGGGAAAAAAAAAAGGGGGGGGGGGGAGGGGCGGAACCGGGACTAAACCGGGGCTAAAACCGGGCCCAAGTGGGCTTAAGCCGGGCTCAGCCGGGCTCAGTTGGGCTCAACCGGGTCCGATGGGGGCGGGGGGGGGGGGGAATTGGAGGGGTGGGGGTGGGGCGGGGGGAGCGGGACCGTGGGGAGGTGGGGGAGGGGTGGGGTGGGGGGTCCGGACCCGGTTTTGGGGGGGGGGGGGAGGGGGGAGCCGCCGGTGGCGGCGGGGGGGGGAGGGGGGGGTTGGCGGGACCGTGGGAACGCGGGGCCGGGCCGGGGGGGGAGGGGCCTGGGGGGGGGAGGGGCCGGGCCGTGGGAACGGGGCTGGGGGGGGAGGGGAAGGGGCAGCGGTTTGGGGGTGCGGGGATTTGGGGGGGGGGAGGGGAGGGCTGTGCCCCCCGCGGTGCACGATGGGAGGGGGGGGCCCGGCCGCCACTTGGGGGGGGGGCAGGGCACGAGCGCGGGGTGCAACGGGCGTGCAAGGGGCGTGCAAGGGGCGTGCAACACAACTGGGGGGCAGCGGGCGTGCGGTGAGCGTGCAAGGCACAAGCACAGGGTGCAGCGAGCGTGCAGCGAGCGTGCAAGGCATGCAAACGGGGTGCAGCGAGCGTGCACGGCACGAGCACGGGGTGCAATGAGGGTGCAGTGAGCGTGCAAGGCATGCAAACGGGGTGCAGCGAGCGTGCAAGGCACGAGATGGGGTGCTGCAAGCGTGCAGCAAGCGTGCAAGGCACGCGCACGGGGTGCAGCGAGCGTGCAATGCACAAGCACAGGGTGCAGTGAGCATGCAGCAAGCGTGCAAGGCACGAGATGGGGTGCAGTGAGGGTGCAGCAAGCGTGCAAGGCACGAGATGGGGTGCAATGAGCGTGCAATGCACAAGCACAGGGTGCAGCGAGAGTGCAAGGCACGAGATGGGGTGCAATGAGGGTGCAGTGAGCGTGCAAGGCACGCACGTGGGGTGCAATGAGCGTGCAATGCACAAGCACGGCGTGCAGTGAGCTTGCAGCGAGCGTGCAAGGCACACGATGGGGTGCTGTGAGCGTGCAGCAAGCGTGCAAGGCACGCAGACGGGGTGCAGTGAGTGCGCAATGCACAAGCACGGCGTGCAGCGAGCTTGCAGCGAGCGTGCAAGGCACGAGATGGGGTGCGATGAGGGTGCAGGGAGCGTGCAGCAAGCGTGCAATGCACAGCCATGGCGTGCAGCGAGCGTGCAAGGCACGAGCACGGGGTGCAGCGAGAGTGCGGTGAGCGTGCAAGGCACAAGCAAGGCGTGCAGCGAGCGTGCAAGGCTCAGGTGGGGTGCAGCGAGCGTGCGGTCAGTGCGATGCACAAGCAGGGTGCAGCGAGCGTGCAGCGAGTGTGCAAGGCACAGGCACGGCGTGCAGCGAGCGTGCAAGGCACGAGCATGGGATGCAGGGAGGATGGGGTGACCGTGCAAGGCACAAGCACGGGGTGCAGCAAGCGTGCAGCAAGTGTGCAAGGCACAGCCACGGCATGCAGCGGGCGTGCAAGGCAGGAGCACGGGGTGCTGCGAGCGTGCACTGAGCATGCAATGCACAAACAGGGGTGCGGTGAGCGTGCAAGGCACAAGAAGGGGAGCAGTGAGCGTGCAGCGAGTGTGCAAGGCACAGGCACGGCGTGCAGCGAGCGTGCAAGGCACGAGCATGGGATGCAGGGAGGATGGGGTGACCGTGCAAGGCACAAGCACGGGGTGCAGCAAGCGTGCAGCAAGTGTGCAAGGCACAGCCACGGCATGCAGCGGGCGTGCAAGGCAGGAGCACGGGGTGCTGCGAGCGTGCGCTCAGAGTGCAATGCACAAACAGGGGTGCGGTGAGCGTGCAAGGCACAAGAAGGGGAGCAGTGAGCGTGCAGTGAGTGTGCAAGGCACGAGCATGGGGTGCAGTGAGCGTGCAAGGCACAAGCATAGGATGCAGCGAGCGTGCAGCAAGCATGCAAGGCACAGCCATGGCATGCAGCAAGCGTGCAAGGCACAAGCACGGGGTGCAGTGAGCCTGCAGGGAGCGTGCAAGGCGCAAGTGGGGTGCAGCGAGCGTGCAAGGCACGAGCACGGGGTGCAGCGGGCGTGCGGTGAGCGTGCAAGGCGGCAGCGGGCTGCGGGCGCAGCGGCGGGGTGCCAGGCCCGGGCCGCGGGGGCTGCTGCAGGCGGCAGCGCGGGTGCAGTGCACGTGCGCGTGCAAGGGGGGTGCGAGGCACCGGGCTGCTGCAGGCGTGCAGGGGGCGTGTGCAACGTGCGTGCAGTGCGTGTGCAAGGCCACGCATGTGCAATGCGTGTGCATGCTCAGGGCGGGTGCGGGGTGCGTGTGCAAGGCCACGTGCATGCAGGATACGCGTGTGTGTGCAATGCGTGTGCGGAGTGCGTGTGCAGGGCCTGTGCAAGGCCACGCGTGTGCAGGATGCATGTGCAAGGCCATGCGTGTGCAATGCGTGTGCAGGATGCTTTTGCACGTGCAGGATGTGCGTGTGGTGCATGTGCAAGGCCGTGCGTGTGCAGGATGCGTGTGCAGTGCATGCACAGAACACGGGTGTGTGTGCAGGGTGCGCGTGCAATGCGTGTGCACGTGCAGGATGCGTGTGCGGTGCGTGTGCAAGGCCGTGCGTGTGCAGGATGCGTGTGCAATGCATGCACAGAACACGTGTGCGTGTGCAGGGTGCGTGTGCAATGCATGTGCAATGCATGTGCAGTGTGTGTGCAAGGCCACGCGTGTGCGGGATGCCTGTGCAAGGCTGTGCATGAGCAATGCACGTGCAGGATGCATCTGCAGGGTGCGTGTGCAAGGCCACGCGTGTGCAGGATGTGCATGCGGTGCATGTGCAAGGCCGTGCGTGTGCAACGCATGCACAGAACACGTGTGCATGTGCAGGGTGCGTGTGCAGTGCATGTGCTGGGCCGTGCGTGTGCAATGCGTGTGCAATGCATGTGCAGTGTGTGTGCAAGGCCACGCGTGTGCGGGATGCCTGTGCAAGGCTGTGCATGAGCAATGCACGTGCAGGATGCATCTGCAGGGTGCGTGTGCAAGGCCACGCGTGTGCAGGATGTGCATGCGGTGCATGTGCAAGGCCGTGCGTGTGCAACGCATGCACAGAACACGTGTGCATGTGCAGGGTGCGTGTGCAGTGCATGTGCTGGGCCGTGCGTGTGCAATGCGTGTGCAATGCATGTGCAGTGTGTGTGCAAGGCCACGCGTGTGCGGGATGCGTGTGCAATGCGTGTGCGTGTGCAGGATGCGCGTGCGGTGCGTGTGCAAGGCCGTGCATGTGCAATGCATGTGCCGGATTCGTGTGCAATGCATGCACAGAACACGTGTGCGTGTGCAGGATGCGTGTGCAGTGCATGTGCAAGGCCACATATGTGCAGGATGCGTGTGCAATGTGTGTGCAATGCGTGTGCACGTGCCGGATGCGTGTGCAAGGCGTGTGCAATGCGTGTGCGTGTGCAGGATGCGTGTGCAATGCGTGTGCAATGCGTGTGCGTGTGCAGGATGTGTGTGTAATTCGTGTGCAATGCGTGTGCATGTGCAGGATGCGCGTGCGGTGCGTGTGCAAGGCTGTGCGTGTGCAGGATGCGTGTGCAATGCATGCACAGAACATGTGTGCGTGTGCAGGGTGCGTGTGCAATGCATGTGCAAGGCCACGCGTGTGCAGTGTGCACGAGCAATGCACGCACAGAAAATGTGGGTGTGCAGTGCGTGTGCAGGACGCACGTGCGGTGTGTGTGCAAGGCCCTGTGTGTGCGGTGTGTGTGCCATGCGTGTGCACGTGCAGGACGCATGTGCCATGCGTGTGCCATGCGTGTGCACGTGCCGGATGCGTGTGCCATGCGTGTGCAATGCGTGGGCACGTGCAGGACGCGTGTGCAATGCGTGTGCAATGCGTGCACGTGTGCAGGTTGCGTGTGCCATGCATGTGCCATGCGTGTGCACGTGCCGGATGCGTGTGCCATGCGTGTGCAATGCGTGTGCACGTGCCGGATGCTGTGTGCAATGCGTGTGCAATGCGTGTGCACGTGCAGGGTGCGTGTGCCGTGTGTGGTGCCATGCGTGTGCAATGCGTGTGCACGTGCAGGGTGCGTGTGCAATGTGTGTGCAATGCGTGTGCACGTGCAGGGTGCGTGTGCAATGCGTGTGCAATGCGTGTGCACGTGCAGGACGCGTGTGCAATGCGTGTGCAATGCGTGTGCACGTGTCGGATGCGTGTGCACGTGCAGGCTGCGTGTGCCATGCGTGTGCCGGATGCGTGTGCAAGGCCGCGCGTGTGCAGCGCCCCTCACGCTCCCCCCTCCCCCCGCCCCCGCGGGACCCCGTGCTCCCCTCCCCCCCTCCCCCAACGGGTTGGGGGTGACGTGGGTGACCCCGGGTGACCCCAGCTGCCCCTCCCCCGCTCTTCCCACGGCCTTGGGACCCTTGGGTCCCTCCGGGGGGGGAGGGGCGGGGGGGTGGGGGGCAGGGATGTGGAGGGCAGCGTGTGGGGCAGGGGGGATCTATGGGGCAGGGGGGGATCTATGGGGTAGTGCATGGGGCGGGGGGGGAATCTATGGGGCAGGGGGGGGTCCATGGGACAGCAGTGGATCTGTGGGGCGGGGGGGGATCTATGGAGCAGTCTATGGGGCAGAGGGGTCTATGGGGCAGTGTGTGGGGCAGGGGGGTCTATGGGGCGGGGGGGGAAGCTATGGGGCAGGGGGGATCTATGGGGCAGCATGTGGGGTGGGGGGGGGTCCATGGGGCAGGGGGAGGTCTATGGGGCAGCGTGTGGGGCGGGGGGGGAGGGGCTATGGGGCAGGGGGGTCTCTGGGGCAGCGTGTTGGGCGGGGGGGAGGGGCTATGGGGCAGGGGGGGGTCTCTGGGGCAGCGTGTGGGGCGGGGGGGGGTCCATGGGGCGGGGGGGTCCATGGGGCGGGGGGGGGCTCTGGGGCGGGGGGTCTCTGGGGCAGCGCGTGGGGCGGGGGTGCCGTGGGGGCGGGGGGGGTCCATGGGGGCGGGGGGGGGTCCATGGGGCAGGGGGTCTCTGGGGCAGCGCGTGGGGCGGGGGGTGCCGTGGGGCTGACCCCCCCCCCCGCCCCCCCAGTGCTGCCGTGCCCCGAGGGGGCCCCCGCCCTGCGAGAACGGGGGGCTCTGCGTGCTGGACCCCCAGGGCCGGACCGCCTGCCTGTGAGTGACCCCCACCCACGGGTGCCCCACGGCGCCCCACACCCCCCCACAGCACCCATACCCCCCGTGGCTGCCACACCCCCCCCCAGCACCCCCCCAGCACCCCCCCAGCACCCCTATAGCTCCCCTACGGCACCCCACACCCCCCCCCACAGCACCCCATCCCCCCCCAGGGCCCCCACAGCCCCCCCAGCACCCCATAGCACCCACACCCCCCCATACCCCCCTCTATAGCACCCCCATACCCCCCCTATCGCACCCCACAGCACCCCTATAGCACCCCATACCCCCCCATGGCACCTACAGCCCCCCCATGGCACCCATAACCCCCCATGGCACCCTTATGGCACCCCACACACCCCCTCCGTGGCACCCATACCCCCCCCATAGCACCCCCACACTCCCCTATAGCTCCCCATGGCACCCACACCCCCCTATAGCACCCATGGCACCCCATGGCACCCACACCCCCCCATACCCCCCCCAGCACCCATGGCACCCATACCCCCCTATAGCACCCTATAGCACCCATACTCCCCCCAGCACCCTGTACCCCCCCATACCCCCCTATAGCACCCTAGAGCACTCTATGGCACCCATACCCCCCCACAGCACCCCATGGAACCCATACCCCCCTATAGCACCCTAGAGCACTCCGTGGCACCCATACCCCCCCTATAGAACCCTTATACCCCCCCCATGGCACCCCATACCCCCCTATAGCACCCCATGGCACCCATACCCCCCCCAGCACCCCGTCCCCCCCCATATCCCCCTATAGCACCCTAGAGCACTCCATGGCACCCATACCCCCCTATAGCACCCCATGGCACCCCATGGCACCCACACCCCCCTATAGCACCCCCCCCCAGCACCCATGGCACCCACACCCCCCTATAGCACCCCCCCCAGCACCCATGGCACCCACACCCCCCTATAGCACCCCCATAGCACCCCATGGCACCCACACCCCCCTATAGCACCCCCCAGCACCCATGGCACCCATACCCCCCTATAGCACCCTATACCCCCCCACAGCACCCACACCCCCCTATAGCACCCCCATACCCCCCCATAGCACCCCGGCCCCCCCGCGGGCGGGGGGAGGGGCGCTGCCTGCCCGGGCAGGACGGGGCGGGGGGGGGAGGGGCCGTGGGAGCCCGCCCGGGGCCACGTTCCCAGGGTGCCCCCCCGCCCCTCCCCCCCCGCCCCGCCCCTCCCCCCCCCGCCCGGACGCCTGGGTTCCCCGGGGGGGGAGGGGCGCGGCCCTGGCACCCTGCCCCTCCCCCCCAGTCCCTGTCCCTCGGGGGGGGAGGGGGGCACCCATGGGAGCCCCCCACGCTTGGGGGGCGGTGGGGGGCCCATGGGTGGGGTGGGGGTCCCATGGGTGTCGGGGGGTCCCATGGGGATGCAGGTGCCCCAGGGGTGCTGCGGGTCCCCCACGGGTGCCATGGGTCTCCCACGGGTGCCGCGGGGTCCCACGGGTGCCGCAGGTCTCCCATGGGTGCTGGGGCATCCCATGGATGCTGGGGGTCTCCCATGGGTGCCGTGGGTCTCCCACGGTTGTTGGGGGGTTCCAGGGGTGCCGCGGGTCCCCAACGGGTGCCGTGGGTCCCCCATGGGTGCCGGGGGTCTCCCATGGGTGCCATGGGTCTCCCACGGGTGTTGGGGGGTCCCAGGGGTGCTGCGGGTCCCCCATGGGTGCTGGGGTCCCCCATGGGTGCCATGGGTCTCCCATGGGTGCTGGGGGTCTCATGGGTGCTGGGGTCTCCCATGGGTGCCATGGGTCTCCCATGGGTGCTGGGGGTCCCATGGGTGCTGGGGGTCTCATGGGTGCTGGGGTCTCCCATGGGTGCTGGGGTCTCCCATGGGTGCCGGGGGTCCCCTACGGGTGCCGTGCGTCTCCCATGGGTGCTGAGGGTCTCCCATGGGTGCCATGGGTCTCCCATGGGTGCTGGGGTCTCCCATGGGTGCCGGGGGTCCCCTACGGGTGCCGTGCGTCTCCCATGGGTGCTGGGGTCTCCCATGGGTGCCATGGGTCTCCCATGGGTGCTGGGGTCCCCCACGGGTGCCGGGGGTCCCATGGGTGCCGGGGGTCTCAGCTGCCGCCCCGCAGGTGCCAGCCGGGGGTGCTGGGGGCGCGGTGCCAGCTGCGGGACCCCTGCACCCCCTCGCCCTGCCCCCCCGGGGGGCTCTGCCAGAGCACCCTGCGCCAGGGCACCCTGCGCCCCCGCTGCCTCTGCCCCCCCGGCGCCCGCCGTGAGTCGGGGGGCCCAGGGGTGGGGGGTCCCATGGGGGGGGCAATGGGGGGGAGATGGACCATGGGTGGGGGCCCAGGGGTGGGGGGTCCCATGGGTGGGTGGGGCCTGGGGGGCAATGGGGGGGGATGGACCAGGGGTGGGGGTCCCATGGGGGAAATGGGGGGGAGAGGGACCATGGGGGGGGGGTCCCGGGGGGGGGGGGCGGGGGGCAATGGGGGAGAGGGACCAGGGGTGGGGGTCCCAGGGGTGGGGGTCCCATGGGGGGGGGGGGGGTCCCAGGGGTAGGGGGGGTCCCATGGGTGGGGGGGGCCTGGGGGGCAATGGGGAGGGATGGACCAGGGGTGGGGGTCCCATGGGTGGGGGGGTCCCAGGGGTGGGGGTCCCATGGGTGGGGGGGGCCTGGGGGGCAATGGGGGGGAGAGGGACCATGGGTGGGGGGGACAACGAGGGGAGGCAGACTATGGGTGGGGGGGGGGTCCCATGGGTGGGGGTCCTGGGGGGCAATGGGGGGGATGGACCATGGGTGGGGGGGGTCCCAATGGGGTCCCATGGGTGGGGGGGACCCCAAGGGTGAAGGGGGGACCCCAATGGGGTGGGGGGGGGGGTCCCCATTGGGGGGGGGTCCCATGGAGTGAGGGGGGGGCCAAGAGGGGGGTGCAGGGGGGGGTCCTATGGGGAGGGGGCTCCATGGGGAGGGTGCTGGTGGGCACCCATGGGTGCCCAGCCCCCACCCAACAGCACCCCCCCCCCAGATCCCGACTGCACCCCCCTGGAGACGCCCCCCTCCCCCCCCCTGCGCCCCCTCCCCCTGCCTGAACGGGGGCACCTGCCGCCAGCTGGGGGAGGGGTCCTTCGACTGCGCCTGCCTGCCCGGTGGGTGCCGGCACCCATGGGTGCTGCCGGGGGGCGGGGGGCGCCGGGGCCGGGGCTCGCTTGGGGTGGGAGGGGGCAATGGGGGGCGGGGGGGCCCTGGGGAGCCCTGAAAACTGGGGGGGGGGGGGTCCTTGGAAGTGGGTGGGGGGTCCCTGGGGAGCCCTAAAAACTGGGTGGGGGTCCCTGGGGGTCCCTGGAAGTGGGTGGGGGTCCCTGAGGGGGGTCCCTAGCACTGGGTGTGGGGGTCCCTGGCACCTACTGGGGGCTTATGGGTGGTCTCTGGGACTGGGTGGGGGGTCCCTGGAAGTGGGTGGGGGTCCCTGGGGAGCCCTAAAAACTGGGTGGGGGTCCCTGGGGGTCCCTGGCACTGGGGGGCGGGGGTTATGGGTGGTCCTGGGACGGGGTGGGGGTCCCTGGGGGGTCCCTGGCACCTATTGGGGGTTATGGGTGGTCCTGGGACTGGGCGGGGGGTCCCTGGAAGTGGGTGGGGGTCCCTGGGGAGCCCTAAAAACTGGGGGGGGGGGTCCTTGGGGGTCCCTGGAAGCGGGTGGGGGTCTCCGAGGGCCCCTGGCATGGGTGGGGGGTCCTTGGCACCCATCACCCTCGGCATCTGCGGGGCTCCCCGGTGATGGGTTGGGGGGGTCCAGGGTGGCCGTGGATTGGGGGGGGGGGGGTCCCTGTCATGGGGGGGGGGGGGTCCCGGGCGTGGGGGGGGGGGTCCCGGGCCCCACCCTGACCCTCGGGGTGCCCAAGGTTTCGAGGGTCCCACCTGCGAGACCAACGTGGACGACTGCCCCGGGCACAAGTGCCTCCACGGGGGCACCTGCGTGGACGGGGTCAACACCTACAACTGCCAGTGCCCCCCCGAGTGGACGGGTAGGGGGCACCCGGGGGGGCGCCCGGGGGGGCGCCCGGGGGGGCGTGGGGCGCCGGGCTGGGCAACCAGATAGGGAGGGAGGTGGTCACCAGGGCGGGCATGGAGGTGGGGATGGAGGTGGGCACCAGGGTGGGCGTCAAGGTGGGGACCAAGGTGGTCACTGAGGTGGGCACCAGGGCGGGCACCTCAGGGTGGGCATTGGACACCAGGGTGGGCAACCAGATAGGGAGGGAGGTGGTCACCAGGGTGGGCATGGAGGTGGGGATGGAGGTGGGGATTGAGGTGGTCACCAGGGCGGGCACCTCAGGGTGGGCGTCGGGCATCGGGGTGGGCAACCAGATAGGGAGGGAGGTGGTCACCGGGGCGGGCATGGAGGTGGGCATCAAGGTGGGGATTAAGGTGGGCACCAGGGTGGGCACCTCAGGGTGGGCATTGGACACCAGGGTGGGCAACCAGATAGGGAGTGAGGTGGTCACCAGGGTGGGCATGGAGGTGGGGATTGAGGTGGGCACCAGGGCGGACACTTCAGGGTGGGCATTGGACACCAGGGTGGGCAACCAGATAGGGAGTGAGGTGGTCACCAGGGCAGGCATGGACGTGGGGACCAAGGTGGGGAGGGAGGTGGGCACCAGGGTGGGCGTCAAGGTGGCGACCAAGGTGGTCACTGAGGTGGTCACCAGGGCGGGCACCTCAGGGTGGGCATTGGACACCAGGGTGGGCAACCAGATAGGGAGGGAGGTGGTCACCAGGGTGGGCATGGAGGTGGGCATCGAGGTGGGGAGGGAGGTGGTCACCAGGGTGGGTGTCAAGGTGGGGACCAGGGTGAGCATTGGGGTGGGCACCAGGGTGGGCACCAGGGTGGGCATCAAGGTGGGGACCAAGGTGGTCACTGAGGTGGGCACCCGGGTGGGCACCCCAGGGTGGCCATCGGAGACCAGGGTGGGCAACAAGATAGGGAGGGAGGTGGTCACCAGGGTGGGCAGCAAGGTGGGCACTTGGGCATGGACCAAGATGGGCACTGAGGTGGGCACCAGGGTGGTCATCGAGGTGGGCACCGAGGTGACCACCAAGGCCGTCTCTGAGGTTGCCTCCAAGGTGGTCCCCAAGGTTGTCACCGAGATGGGGACCAGGATAGTCCCTGAGATGATCCCAGAAGTGGACACCAAGGAGGTCCACAGGGTGGGGACCAAGGTGGTCCCTGAGATGGTCCTGGAGGTGGTCACCATGGAGGTCCCCAAGGTGGTCACGGAGATGGGGACCATGGTGGTCCCAGAGGTAGTCCCCAAGGTGGTCAGTGAGGTGCAGATCAGGGTAGTCCCTGAGGTGGTCACCAAGGAGGTCCCCAAGGCAGCCCCAAAGGTGGTCCTCAAGGTGGTCAGCAGGGTGGGGACCCGGGCGGCCCCATGCTGGTCCCCAAGGTGGTCCCCAAGGAGGTGCCCATGGTGGTCTCCAAGATGGTCAGTGAGGTGCAGACCAGGATGGTCCCTGAGGTGGCTCTAGAGGTGGTCACCAAGGAGGTCCCTGAGGTGGTCAGTGGGGTGGTGACCAAGGTGGTCACTAAGAAGGTCCCTGAGGTGGTCGGTGGGGTGGTCCCTGAGGTGGTCACCAAGGAGGTCCCTGAGGTGGTCAGTGGGGTGGTGACCAAGGTGGTCCCTGAGGTGGTCACCAAGGTGGTCCCTGAGGTGGTCAGTGGGGTGGTGACCAAGGTGGTCCCTGAGGTGGCTCTAGAGGTGGTCACCAAGGCGGCCCCTGAGGTGGTCAGCAGAAGGCAGCCCAAGGGGGTCCCTGAGATCTTCTCAGGTGATCTCCAAGAAGGTTCCTCAGGTTGCTCACCAAGACCTGCTTGACCCCACCCCCTCCATGTCCCACCCCCCACCCCCCCCAGGCCAGTTCTGCACCGAGGACGTGGACGAGTGCCAACTGCAACCCAACGCTTGCCACAACGGGGGCACCTGCTTCAACACCCAAGGTGGCCACACCTGCGTCTGCGTCAACGGTTGGACGGGGGAGAGCTGCAGCGAGAACATCGACGACTGCGCCACCACCGTCTGCTTCAACGGGGCCACCTGCCACGACCGCGTCGCCTCCTTCTACTGCGCCTGTCCCATGGGCAAGACGGGTGAGGGGAGAGGGAGGGTGCTGGGGGGGCACCCCTGAGGGTGGGGACCTCGTAGGGCAACCTGGTGTGGGGTAGGAGCCCCCCCGCCATGTGCACCCTGGGGTGGGGACAGCCAAGGGCACCCTGGCATGAGGTGGACATCTGCCAGGGGACCAAGGCATGGGGTGGGGACCTCCAAGAGCACCCTAGCATGGGGTGGGCACCCATAGGTGCACCCTGGCATGGGGTTGGGGACCTCTAAGAGCATCTTGACATGGGGTGAGCACCCATAAGTGCACCCTGGCATGGGGTGGACATCCCCAAGGGCACCCTGGCATGGGGTGGGGGCATCCAAGGGCACCCTGGTGTGGGGTGGCACCCTAGGGTGGCCTCAGCATGGGTTGGGTAGCACCAGCACGGGGTGGGCACCACCCTTGGGCACCCTGGTCTTGGGTGGGAACCCCTGGCATGGGTCAAGCACCCATGGGCACCCCAGGCATTGGGTGGACACCCTGGGGTGGCCTTGGCATGGGTTGGGTGGCACTGGCATGGGGTGGACACCTCCAGTGTGGGTTAAGCACCCATGGTCACCCTTCTTGGCATGGGGTGGGCACCCTGGGGTGGCTTTGGCAGAGGTTGGGTGGCCCCAGCATGGGGTGGGCACCCTGGCATGGGGTGAGCACCCACTGGGGTGGCCTTGGCATGGGTTGGGTGGCACCAACATGGCACGGCCATCACCCTTTGGGCACCCTGGGGTGGCTTTGGCAGAGGTCGGGTGGCCCCAGCATGGGGTGAGCACCCACTGGGGGGGGGTCCTGCACCCATGGGTGCCCTGACGCCCCGGTGGGTGCCAGGCCTGCTGTGCCACCTGGACGACGCCTGCGTCAGCAACCCGTGCCACAAGGACGCCATCTGCGACACCAACCCCGTCAACGGCCGCGCCATCTGCACCTGCCCCCCCGGCTTCACCGGCGGCGCCTGCGACCAGGACGTCGATGAGTGCTCCATCGGTGGGTGGGGGGCACCCATGGGTGGTGGTAGGGCATCCATTCGTGGTGACACCACCGTGGTGATACCACCATGAATGGTGGGCACGCATGGGCAGAGAGCACGGTGGACCTCCATGAGTGATCACCATGGCAATGGACCCAAGAAGGGGAGCACCCATGGGTGTTGGGGGCACCCATGGGTGGTGGTAGGGCCTCCAGTCATGGTGATGTCACCATGAATGGTGGGCACGCATGGGCAGAGAGCAGAGGCAAGGATGCACGCCCATGAATGACAAGCATGGCAATGGACCCAAGAAGGGGAGCACCCATGGGTGGGGGGGCACCTAGGGGTGGTGGGCACCCATGGGTGGTGGTGGGACATCCATTCGTGGTGGTGGGGGGGGTCATCCATGGGCAGAAAGCACAGGCAGGACTGCACTTCCATGAGCAATAGCCATGGCAGGGGAGCACCCATGGGTGTTGGGGACACCCATGGGTGGGGGGCACCCATGGGTGATGGTAGGACCGCCAGTCATGGTGATACCCCCATGGGCACGCATGGGCAGAGAGCAGAGGCGAGGGTGCACCTCCATGAGTGATCACCACAGCAATGGACCCAAGAAGGGGAGCACCCATGGGTGGGTGCCACCCATGGGTGCTGACCCCTCCCTTCCCCCCCAGGCGCCAACCCCTGCGAGCACTTTGGGCGCTGCGTCAACACCCAAGGGTCCTTCGAGTGCCGCTGCGGGCGGGGCTACGCGGGGCCGCGCTGCGAGAGCGACGTCAACGAGTGCCTGTCGGGGCCCTGCCGCAACCAGGCCACCTGCCTGGACCGCATCGGGCGCTTCACCTGCATCTGCATGGCCGGTGGGGGGCCACCCATGGGGGCGCTGGGGCGGGGCCCGGGGTGGTCCTGGGATGGGTGCTGGGGGGATGTGGGAGCTGGGGTGGGACCTGGGATGGGTGCTGGGGGGATGTGGGACCTGGGGTGGGACCTGGGATGGGTGCTGGGGGGGATGTGGGACCTGGGGTGGGACCTGGGATGGGGGCTGGTGGGGATGTGGGACCTGGGGTGGGACCTGGGATAGGTGCTGGTGGGGATATGGGACCTGGGGTGGGACCTGGGATGGGTGCTGGTGGGGATGTGGGACCTGGGGTGGGACCTGGGATGGGGGCTGGTGGGGATGTGGGACCTGGGGTGGTCCTGGGATGGGTGCTGGGGGGATGTGGGACCTGGGGTGGTCCTGGGATGGGTGCTGGTGGGGATGTGGGACCTGGGGTGGTCCTGGGATGGGTGCTGGTGGGGATGTGGGACCTGGGGTGGTCCTGGGATGGGTGCTGGGGGGGATGTGGGACCTGGGGTGGTCCTGGGATGGGTGCTGGGGGGGATGTGGGACCTGGGGTGGTCCTGGGATGGGTGCTGGGGGGATGTGGGACCTGGGGTGGTCCTGGGATGGGTGCTGGGGGGGATGTGGGACCTGGGGTGGTCTTGGGATGGGTGCTGGTGGGGATGTGGGACCTGGGGTGGGGCCTGGGATGGGTGCTGGTGGGGATGTGGGACCTGGGATGGGTGCAGGACCTGGGATGGGTGCTGGTGGGGATGTGGGACCTGGGGTGGGACCTGGGATGGGTGCTGGGGGGATGTGGGACCTGGGGTGGTCTTGGGATGGGTGCTGGTGGGGATGTGGGACCAGGGGTGGGGCCTGGGATGGGTGCTGGGGGGATGTGGGACCTGGGGTGGTCCTGGGATGGGTGCTGGTGGGGATGTGGGACCTGGGGTGGTCCTGGGATGGGTGCTGGTGGGGATGTGGGACCTGGGGTGGGACCTGGGATGGGTGCTGGGGGGATGTGGGACCTGGGGTGGGACCTGGGATGGGGGCTGGTGGGGATGTGGGACCTGGGGTGGGGCCTGGGATGGGTGCTGGGGGGGATGTGGGACCTGGGGTGGTCCTGGGATGGGTGCTGGGGGGATGTGGGACCTGGGGTGGTCCTGGGATGGGTGCTGGGGGGGATGTGGGACCTGGGGTGGTCCTGGGATGGGTGCTGGGGGGATGTGGGACCTGGGGTGGTCCTGGGATGGGTGCTGGGGGGATGTGGGACCTGGGGTGGTCCTGGGATGGGTGCTGGGGGGGATGTGGGACCTGGGGTGGGACCTGGGATGGGTGCTGGGGGGGATATGGGACCTGGGGTGGGACCTGGGATGGGTGCTGGGGGGGATATGGGACCTGGGGTGGTCCTGGGATGGGTGCTGGGGGGATGTGGGACCTGGGGTGGGACCTGGGATGGGTGCTGGGGGGATGTGGGACCTGGGGTGGGTGCAGGACCTGGGATGGGTGCTGGTGGGGATGTGGGACCTGGGGTGGTCCTGGGATGGGTGCTGGGGGGGATGTGGGACCTGGGGTGGTCCTGGGATGGGTGCTGGGGGGGATGTGGGACCTGGGGTGGTCCTGGGATGGGTGCTGGGGGGATGTGGGACCTGGGGTGGTCCTGGGATGGGTGCTGGGGGGGATGTGGGACCTGGGATGGGTGCAGGACCTGGGATGGGTGCTGGTGGGGATGTGGGACCTGGGGTGGGACCTGGGATGGGTGCTGGGGGGGATGTGGGACCTGGGGTGGTCTTGGGATGGGTGCTGGGGGGATGTGGGACCTGGGGTGGGTGCAGGACCTGGGATGGGTGCTGGGGGGATGTGGGACCTGGGGTGGGACCTGGGATGGGTGCTGGGGGGATGTGGGAGCTGGGGTGGTCCTGGGATGGGTGCTGGGGGGATGTGGGACCTGGGGTGGTCCTGGGATGGGTGCTGGGGGGATGTGGGACCTGGGGTGGTCCTGGGATGGGTGCTGGTGGGGATGTGGGACCAGGGGTGGGGCCTGGGATGGGTGCTGGGGGGATGTGGGACCTGGGGTGGTCCTGGGATGGGTGCTGGGGGGATGTGGGACCTGGGGTGGGGCCTGGGATGGGGGCTGGGGGGGATGTGGGACCTGGGGTGGTCCTGGGATGGGTGCTGGGGGGGATGTGGGACCTGGGGTGGGACCTGGGATGGGTGCTGGGGGGGATATGGGACCTGGGGTGGGACCTGGGATGGGTGCTGGGGGGATGTGGGACCTGGGGTGGGTGCAGGACCTGGGATGGGTGCTGGTGGGGATGTGGGACCTGGGGTGGTCCTGGGATGGGTGCTGGGGGGGATGTGGGACCTGGGGTGGTCCTGGGATGGGTGCTGGGGGGGATGTGGGACCTGGGGTGGTCCTGGGATGGGTGCTGGGGGGATGTGGGACCTGGGGTGGTCCTGGGATGGGTGCTGGGGGGATGTGGGACCTGGGGTGGTCCTGGGATGGGTGCTGGTGGGGATGTGGGACCAGGGGTGGGGCCTGGGATGGGTGCTGGGGGGATGTGGGACCTGGGGTGGTCCTGGGATGGGTGCTGGGGGGATGTGGGACCTGGGGTGGGGCCTGGGATGGGTGCTGGTGGGGATGTGGGACCTGGGGTGGTCCTGGGATGGGTGCTGGGGGGGATATGGGACCTGGGGTGGGGCCTGGGATGGGTGCTGGGGGGATGTGGGACCTGGGGTGGTCCTGGGATGGGTGCTGGTGGGGATGTGGGACCTGGGGTGGTCCTGGGATGGGTGCTGGTGGGGATGTGGGACCTGGGGTGGGACCTGGGATGGGTGCTGGGGGGATGTGGGACCTGGGGTGGGACCTGGGATGGGTGCTGGGGGGGATGTGGGACCTGGGGTGGGGCCTGGGATGGGTGCTGGTGGGGATGTGGGACCTGGGGTGGTCCTGGGATGGGTGCTGGTGGGGATGTGGGACCTGGGGTGGTCCTGGGACGGGTGCTGGTGGGGATGTGGGACCTGGGGTGGGACCTGGGATGGGTGCTGGGGGGATGTGGGACCTGGGGTGGTCCTGGGATGGGTGCTGGGGGGGATGTGGGACCTGGGGTGGGTGCAGGACCTGGGATGGGTGCCGGTGGGGATGTGGGACCTGGGATGGGACCTGGGATGGGTGCTGGTGGGGATGTGGGACCTGGGGTGGTCCTGGGATGGGTGCTGGTGGGGATGTGGGAAATGGGATGGGTGCAGGACCTGGGATGGGTGCTGGGGGGATGTGGGACCTGGGGTGGGACCTGGGATGGGTGCTGGGGGGGATGTGGGACCTGGGGTGGTCCTGGGATGGGTGCTGGTGGGGATGTGGGACCTGGGATGGGTGCAGGACCTGGGATGGGTGTTGGTGGGGATGTGGGACCTGGGGTGGTCCTGGGATGGGTGTTGGTGGGGATGTGGGACCTGGGGTGGGACCTGGGGTGGGACCTGCGATGGGTGCAGGACCTGGGATGGGTGCTGGTGGGGATATGGGACCTGTTGAGGGTCCTGGTGGGGTTATGGGACCTGGGGTGGGACCTGGGATGTGCATGGGACCTGGGATGGGTGCTGGTGTGGTTATGGGACGTGGTGTGGGACCGAGGGTGGTGCTGGGGCGCGTGTGGGTCATGGTATGGGTGCTGGGGTGGACATGGGACCTGGGGTGGGATGTGTTGAGGGTCCTGGGGTGGGGGTGGGACCTGGCATGGGTGCTGGTGGGGATATGGGACCTGGTGTGGGACCTGGGATGGGTGTTGCGGTGGGTGCAGGATCTGGTGAGGGTCCTGGTGGGGATGTGGGACCTGGTGTGGTCCTGGGATGGGTGCTGGACCTGGGATGGGTGCTGGTGTGGTTATGGGACGTGGTGTGGGACCGAGGGTGGTGCTGGGGTGCGTGTGGGTCATGGTATGGGTGCTGGGGTGGACATGGGACCTGGGGTGGGACCTGGGGTGGGACCTGGGATGGGTGCTGGTGTGGTTATGGGACCTGGAGAGGGTCCTGGTGGGGATGTGGGACCTGGTGTGGTCCTGGGATGGGTGTGGGACCTGGGATGGGTGCTGGGGTGGCTATGGGACCTGGTATGGGACCTGCTGTGGGTCGTGGTGGGGTTATGGGATGTGGTGTGGGACCTGGGATGGGTGCTGGTGTGGGTCATGGTGGGGTTTGGGGTGGGACTTGGGATGGGTGCTGGAATGGGTGTGGAACATGGGGTGGGACCTAGGGAGGGTGCTGCTACGGGACGTGGTAGGGGGATGGGTCCTGCCATGGGTCCTGGTGGGGCCGAGCAGAATTCACCTCCGCTTGCGCAGGCAGTGGGTGCCCCGTGCGGGCAAGGGGGTGTCAGGGTGGGGGTGAGGGTGTCCGTGGGTGCCAGGGTGGGGGTGACGGTGCCGGTGGGTGCAGGGTTCAGCGGGCCCCTCTGCGAGCTGGAGGTGGACGAGTGCCAGAGCAGCCCCTGCGCCAACGGCGGCCGCTGCCACGACCTGGTCAACGGCTTCTCCTGCTCCTGCCCCCCCGGTGAGCACCCACCCGTGGGCACCCACCCGTGAGCACCCACCCATGGGCACCCACCCATGGGCACCACCTCCGGGCTCCTGGGCTTGGGGGTGCAGGAGCTCTGGGGGTGCCTGGGGGTCCCCTGAGGGGAGTTGGGGGGGGTCCATGGGGGGGGACCCACCCCATCTGGCCCCACCACCACCACCCATGGGTGCTCCCCACCCAGGTTTCTCGGGCCCCACCTGCCAGACGGACATGGACGAGTGCGCCAGCACCCCCTGCCGCAACGGCGCCAAGTGCCTCGACCGCCCCAACGGCTACGAGTGCCGCTGCGCCGAGGGTGAGCCCCCCACCCCACCCCAGGACCCCCAGCACCCATGGGTGGGCGTGGAACCCGGCATTGACCACCCGGCACTCATGGGTGGGCATGGAAGCCAGCACTGACAACGCAACAGCCATGGGTGGGCAAGGAACCCAGCATTGACCATCCTGCACCCATGGGCGGCCATGGAACCCCGACATTGTCCATCTTGCACCCAGGGGTGTACCTGACCTCCTGGTGTTGGCCACCTTGCGCCCATGGGTGTCCTTGACCTCCTGGCATTGCCCACCTTGCACCCATGGGTGTCCCCAACCTCCTGGCATTGCCCACCTTGCACCCATGGTGTCCCTGACCTCCTGGTGTTGCCCACCCTGCACCCATGGATGTCCCCAAACCCCCGATATTGCCCACTGTGCACCCATGGGTGCCCCCAGCCCCCCGGCATTGCCCACCCTGCACCCATGGGTGTCCTCAACCTCCTGGCATTGGCCACTGTGGGTGTCCTCAACCTCCTGGTGTTGCCCACCCTGCACCCATGGTGTCCCTGACCTCCTGGCATTGCCCACCTTGCACCCATGGGTGTCCTCAACCTCCTGGTGTTGCCCACCCTGCACCCATGGTGTCCCTGACCTCCTGGTGTTGCCCACCCTGCACCCATGGTGTCCCTGACCTCCTGGCATTGCCCACCCTGCACCCACGGGTGCCCCCAGCCCCCCGACCTTGCCCACCCTGCACCCATGGGTGCCCCCAGCACCCCCTTCCCCCCCTCCCCCCAGGTTTCGAGGGTCCTCTCTGCGAGCGCAACGTGGACGACTGCTCGCCGGACCCCTGCCACCACGGCACCTGCCTGGACGGCATCGCCAGCTTCTCCTGCGCCTGCGCCCCCGGCTTCACCGGCCACCGCTGCCAGCTCCAGCTGGACGAGTGCCACAGCAGCCCCTGCCGCAACGGCGGCAAGTGCATCGACCGCATCGCCGCCTACCAGTGCAACTGCCCGCCCGGCACCGCCGGTAGGGTGCTGAGGGGTGGGGGGTCTTCTCGGGGGGGGGGGGGGGGGCTGGGTGTGGCGTTGGGGCTCACCTGGGCATGAGATGGGTGCTGGGTGTGGTGTTGGGGCTCACCTGGGCATGGGGTGGGTGCTGGGTGTGGTGTTGGGGCTCACCTGGGCATGAGATGGGTGCTGGGTGTGGCGTTGGGTCTTCTCTGGGCATGGGGTGGGTGCTGAGGATGGTGTTGGGTCTTCTCTGGGCATGGAGTGGGTGCTGGGTGTGGCGTTGGGTCCCAGCTGGGCATGGGGTGGGTGCTGGGTCTGGTGTTGGGTCCTATCTGGTCATGAGATGGGTGCTGAGGATGGTGTTGGGTCTTCTCTGGGCGTGGGGTGGGTGCTGGGTGTGGTGTTGGGTCCTATCTGGTCATGAGATGGGTGCTGAGGATGGTGTTGGGTCTTCTCTGGGCATGGAGTGGGTGCTGGGGGTGGTGTTGGGTCCCATCTGGGCATGGGGTGGGTGCTGGGTGTGGTGTTGGATCCCATCTGGGCATGGAGTGGGTGCTGGAGATGGTGTTGGGTCTCATCTGGGCATGGGGTGGGTGCTGGGTGTGGCGTTGGGGCTCATCTGGTCATGAGATGGGTGCTGAGTGTGGTGTTGGGTCTTTGGGCGTGGGGTGGGTGCTGGGTGTGGTGTTGGGTCCCAGCTGGTCATGAGATGGGTGCTGGAGATTGTGTTGCGTCTTCTCTGGGCATGGGGTGGTTGATGGAGAAGGTGCTGGGTCTTCTCTGGGCATGGAGTGGGTGCTGGGTGTGGTGTTGGGTCTCATCTGGGCATGGGGTGGGTGCTGGGGGTGGCGTTGGGGCTCATCTGGTCATGAGATGGGTGCTGGAGATGGTGTTGGGTCTTCTCTGGGCGAGGGGTGGGTGCTGGGAGTGGTGTTGGCTCTCACCTGGGCACGGGATGGTTGATGGAGAAGGTGCTGGATCTTCTCTGGGCATGGGGTGGGTGCTGGACGTGGCGTTGGGTCCCAACTGGTCTTGGGGTGGCCAATGGACAAGGCATAAGGTCTTCTCTGGGCATGGGATGGTTGATGGACATGGCCTTGCCTCCCAGTTGGTCATGGGGTGGTTGATGGAGATGGTGCTGGGTCCCATCTGGGCATGAAGTGGGTGCTGGAGAAGGCATTGGGTCCCATCTGGGCATGGGGTGGGTGCCGGGGGTGGTGTTGGGTCTCAGCTGTCCATGGGGTGGCTGATGGAGATGGTGTCGGGTCCCATCAAGGCACTGGGTGGGTGCTGGGTCTTCTCAGGGCATAGGGTGGGTGCTGGGTGGGGTTTTTGGGTCCCAACTGGTCTTGGGATGGTCAATGGAGATGGTGTTGGGTCCCACCTGGCCATGAAATGGGTGCTAGCGATGGCGTTGGTTCTTATCTGGGCATGGGGTGGGTGCTGGCGAGGGTGCTGGGTCCCATCTGGTCACGGGGTGGTTGATGGACAAGGTGTTGAGTCCCATTGAGCACTGGGTGGGTGCTGGAGATGGTGTTGAGTCCCAACTGGTCAGGGGATGGGTGCTGGTCATGGCGTTGGGTCTTACCTGGTCATAAGGTGGGTGCTGGACATGGCATTGGGTCCCATCTGACCGTGAAGTGGGTGCTGGGTCCCATCAGGGCACTGGGTGGGTGCTGGACATAGGGTGGGTGCTGGTCATGGCGTTGGGTCCCACCGGGGCACGGAGTGGGTGACACCACAGGGTGGTCACTGGGTGCCACCACCTCCCACCTGAGCATGGGCCAGGAATGGGTGTCCCCGGGGTGCCCCACCTGGGCACCCACCTGATGTGGCTCAGCCCTGCACCCCTGGGTGCCCCACCCCGGTCATGGGGTGGGTGCTGAGGCCCGGCCACCCTTGGGTGCCAGGTGTCAACTGCGAGGTGAACCCCGACGACTGCGCCAGCGACCCCTGCGTCCACGGCGTGTGCCAGGACGGCATCGACCGCTACGACTGCGTCTGCCAGCCCGGCTTCACAGGTGGGTGCCCGTGGGTGCTCCCGTGGGTGCTCCCGTGGGTGCTGGGGGTCCGTGGTGCCTCCTGGGTGCTCCCATGGGTGCTGGGGGGGCAGGGAGTCCACTGGGTGCTCCCATGGGTGCTGGGGGTCCGTGGTGCCTCCTGGGTGCTCCCATGGGTGCTGGGGGGGCTCAGTGACCGCTGGGTGCTCCCATGGGTGCTGGGGAGGCACGGAGTCCACTGGGTGCTCCCATGGGTGCTGGGTGGGCCACAGTGCCCAGTGGGTGCTCCCTTGGGTGCTGGGGTCCTTGGTGCCCATTGGGTGCTCCCTTGGGTGCTGGGGGGGGGCACGGTGCTCACTGGGTGCTCCCATGGGTGCTGGGGTGGCTCAGCACCCACTGGGTGCCCATGTTGGGTGCCCCTGTTGATTACCCATGCTGCGTGCCCACGTTGGGTGCCCATGTTGGGTGTCCCATTGATCACACATACTGGGTGCCCCTGTTGATTATCCACGCTGGGTGCTCGTGTTGATTACCTGTGTTGGGTGCCCCTGTTGGGTGCCCCATTGATTACCCATGCTGGGTGCCACTGTTGGGTGCCCCTGTTGGGTGTTCCATTGATTATCCATGCTGGGTGCCCCTGTTGACCACCCTTGTTGGGTGCCCCTGTTGGGTGCCCATCCCATGTTGATTGCTCATGTTGGGTGCCCCTGTTGGGTGCCCATTGATTACCCATGCTGGGTGCCCCTGTTGGGTGCCCACGTTGGGTGCCCATTGATTACCCATGCTAGGTGCCACTGTTGGGTGCCCCATTGATTATCCATGTTGGGTGCCCATGTTGGGTGCCCCTGTTGGGTGCCCATTGATTACCCATGCTAGGTGCCCCTGTTGGGTGCCCACGTTGGGTGTTCCATTGATTATCCATGTTGGGTGCCCCTGTTGGGTGCCCATGTTGGGTGCCCTATTGATTATCCATGTTGGGTGCCCATGTTGGGTGCCCTATTGATTATCCATGTTGGGTGCCCATGTTGGGTGCCCCTGTTGGGTGCCCATTGATTACCCATGCTGGGTGCCCATGTTGCGTGCCCCTGTTGGGCACCCATTGATTACCCATGCTAGGTGCCCATGTTGGGTGCCCCATTGATTATCCATGCTGGGTGCCCCTGTTGGGTGACAATGTTGGGTGCCCCTGTTGGGTGCCCATGTTGGGTGTCCATTGATTACCCATGCTGGGTGCCCATGTTGGGTGTCCACGTTGGGTGTTCCATTGATTATCCATGTTGGGTGCCCCTGTTGATTGCACATGTTGGGTGCCCATGTTGGGTGCTCTTGTTGGGTGCCTCATTGATTCCCCACGCTGGGTGCCCATGCTGGGTGCCCACGTTGGGTGTCCATCTTGGACATCCCATTGATCATCCACATTGGGGCCCCTTATTGGGTGCCCCTGTTGGGCGCCCGTGTTGACTACCTACGCCGGGATCCCCCAGTTGGGTGCCCACCAGGGTGCCCCCACCCCTCACCCCGTGTCCCCCCCACCCAGGTCCCCGCTGCGACGTGGAGGTCAACGAGTGCGCGTCCAACCCCTGCCACGAGGGTGGCACCTGCGTGGACGGCGCCAACGGCTTCACCTGCCTCTGTCCGCCCGGCACCCGCGACGCCCAGTGCCGCCCCGGCACCCTGCCCTGCCGCAGCAGCCCCTGCGCCCACGGCACCTGCCGCGACCACGGCGACGGTGTGAGCGCCCACTGGGTGCTGGGGGGGAGGCTGGGAAGGGGCCAGGGGTGGCTGGGGAGAGCCCCAGGGTGCCCGTGGGTGCCCATGGGGGGTTCAGGGGTGACTGGGAGGGGGTCTGGGTGCTGATGGGTGCCTGGAGGGGTCCCAAGGGTGCCCGTGGGAGGTTTAGGGGTGACTGGGAGGGGTCTGGGTGCTGATGGGGGGGCCTAAGGGTGTCCGTGGGCAACCATGGGGGTGCCCGTGGGCGCCCAAGTTGGGGTTCAGGGGTGACTGGGAGCAGCCCTGGGTGCTGATGGGTGCCTGGAGGGGGGCCCAAGGGTGTCTGTGGGTGCCCATGGGGGGTTCAGGGGTGACTGGGAGGGGTCTGGGTGCCTGGAGGGGGGCCCGAGGGTGTCGGTGGGTGCCCATGGGGGGTTCAGGGGTGACTGGGAGGGGTCTGGGTGCCTGGAGGGGGGCCCGAGGGTGTCGGTGGGTGCCCATGGGGGGTTCAGGGGTGACTGGGAGGGGTCTGGGTGCCTGGAGGGGGGCCCGAGGGTGTCGGTGGGTGCCCATGGGGGGTTCAGGGGTGACTGGGAGGGGTCTGGGTGCCTGGAGGGGGGCCCGAGGGTGTCGGTGGGTGCCCATGGGGGGTTCAGGGGTGACTGGGAGGGGGTCTGGGTGCTGATGGGTGCCTGGAGGGGGGCCAAGGGTGTCTGTGGGTGCCCATGGGGGTGCCCGAGGGTGTCAATGTGCACCCAAGCTGGGGTTCAGGGTGACTGGGAGGGGGTGTGGGTGCTGATGGGTACCTCGGGGGGCTGCCAAGGGCACCCATGGGTGCTCGGGGGGCGCCTGGGGGGTGCCCATGGGGGTGGCAGAGGATGCGTGTGGGTGCCCGTGAATATTTGGGGGGTACCAAGGGAGACGCCCATGGGTGCTCATGGGGATGCCCGTGGGTGCCTGGGGGGGCTGCCTCGGGGCACCCTTGGGTGCCCAGCACCCATGCGTGCCCCCCGCCCCCCCAGGTTCACCTGCGAGTGCCAGGCGGGCTGGGGGGGCCCCACGTGCGCCCGCAGGGAGGACCCCTGTGCCACCCGGCCCTGCCACCACGGGGGCACCTGCACCCCCTTGGGTGGGGGGTACCGCTGCGCCTGCCACCCCGGCTACCAGGGTACGGCCCCCGGGGACCCCCACCCCCCTGGGGACCCCCTGGGGACCCCCTGCCCACCCTGGGGACCCCCCACCCCCATGGGGACCCCCTGGGGACCCCCTGGGGATCCTCTGCACACCCTGGGGACCCCCCACCCCCATGGGGACCCCCTGGGGACCCCCTGCCCACCCTGGTGTCACCCTGGGGACCCCCTGGCCACCCTGGGGACCCAGCCAGACCCTCCATTGTCCCCATGTCCCCTGCCATCCCCATGTCCCCCACTGTCCCCATGTCCCCTTCTGTCCCCCTGTCCCCACCACCCCCATGTCCCCACCACCCCATGCCAATGTCCCCACGTCCCCACCATCCCCACGTCCCCACCACCCCGTCCCCCACTGTCCCCATGTCCCCCACTGTCCCCATGTCCCCGCCATCCCCACGTGCCCACCATGCCCATGGCCCCTTCAGTCCCTGTGTCCCCACCGTCCCCATGTCCCCTTCTGTCCCCATGTCCCCTGCCATCCCCCTGTCCCCACCACCCCCATGTCCCCACCACCCCATGCCAATGTCCCCACGTCCCCACCATCCCCACGTCCCCACCACCCCGTCCCCCACTGTCCCCATGTCCCCCACTGTCCCCATGTCCCTGCCATCCCCACGTGCCCACCATGCCCATGGCCCCTTCAGTCCCTGTGTCCCCACCGTCCCCATGTCCCCTTCTGTCCCCATGTCCCCTGCCATCCCCATGTCCCCACCATCCCCATGTCCTTGCTGTCCCCATGTCCCCACCATGCCCAAGCCACCGTCCCCATGTCCCCCCCTGTCCCCACCGTGCCCATGCCACTGTCCCCACTGTGCCCATGCCACTGTCCCCATGTCCCTGCTGTCCCCATGTCCCCACCATACCCACATCCCCACCATGCCCACGCCACTGTCCCCATGTCCCCACCGTCCCCATGTCCCCTTCTGTCCCCATGTCCCCTGCCATCCCCATGTCCCCACCATCCCCATGTCCCTGCTGTCCCCACCATGTCCATGCCACTGTCCCCATGTCCCTGCTGTCCCCACGTCCCCACCATCCCCATGTCTCCACCATCCCCATGTCCCCCAGTGTCCCCATGTCCCCACCGTCCCCATGTCCCCACTGTCCCCATGTCCCCGCCATCCCCGTGTCCCCACCATCCCCGTGTCCCCGCTGTCCCCGTGCCCCGGGGTGACGCGTCCCCCCCGCAGGCGCCCAGTGCCAGGTGGAGGTGGACGCGTGCGCCTCGGGGCCGTGCCACCACGGGGGCACCTGCCTGGACAGCGCCGGCACCTACCGCTGCCTCTGCGCCCCGCCCTTCACAGGTGGGCACCCATGGGTGCTGGGGGGTCTGCGTCCTGCCCTTCACGGGTGGGCACCCATGGGTGCTGAGTGGCACCATGGGTGGGGGGCTGCATCCCTGGTGGCTTTGTCCCATGCCCTGAGGGGTGCCACCATGCCAGACACCCAGCGGTGGTCGTGCCCTGGTGGGTGCCACCCTGCTGGGTGCCCCAATGGGTGCCACCATGCTGGGTGTCCCTGTGGTGGCCACGTCCTCATGGGTGCCACCATGCCGGGTGCCCTGATGGGTGCCACCATGCTGGGTCTCCCCATGGTGACCACGTCCTCATGGGTGCCACCACGCTGGGTGCCTGGTGGTGGCTGTAGCCTCCTGGGTGCCACCATGCCAGGTACCCTGATGGGTGCCACCACACTGGGTGTCCCTGTGGTGGCCATGTCCTCATGGATGCCACCACGCTGGGCGCCCGGTGGTGGCCGTAGCCTCCTGGGTGCCACCCTGCCTGGCACCCCGCGGTGGCCGTGCCCGGCCGGGTGTCACCCTGCGGGCGGCGGTGCCTGACGGTGTCCCCGGGGCGTAGGGCGGGCGTGCGAGGTGACGCTGGCTCCCTGCACCCCCAACCCCTGTGACAACGGCGGCGTCTGCGTCCCCACCCCCGACTACGGGGGCTTCACCTGCCGCTGCCCCCCCCGGCTGGCAAGGTACCGCACCCCGGGGTGGCCCTGGCACCCGTGGGTCCCTCTGACACCCCTGGACCCTCCCGGCACCCTTGGGTCACCCCCTGGCACCCATGGGTCCCTCTGAAACCCCTGGGACCCCCGGGCACCCTTGGGTCCCCCCCAGCACCCCTGGGTCCCCCAACACCCCTGCCCCCCCCCCCCCCAGCACCCTTGGGTCACCCCCTGGCACCCATGGGTCCCCCAACACCCCCGGGCACCCTGACCCCCCCCCCCCCTCCCCGGGCACCCCTGGGTCCCTCCCCAATCCCCCCCCATTGTCACCCCAAACTCTCTGGGCACCCTGACCCCCCCATCACCCTGACCCCCCCCCCCGGGCACCCTGACCCCCTCCCATCACCCTGACCCCCCTCCCTTGGCACCCTGACTCCCCCTCCCCTGCCACCCTGATGCCCCCATCACCCTGACTCCCCCCCCGGGCACCCTGACCCCCCCATCACCCTGACCCCCCGCCCCGGGCACCCTGTCCCCCCCTCCCCTGCCACCCTGACCCCCCCATCACCCTGACTCCCCCCCGGGCACCCTGACCCTCCCCCCCCCATCATCCTGACCCCCCATCACCCTGACCCCCCGCCCCGGGCACCCTGACCCTCCCCCCCCCCATCATCCTGACCCCCCCCTCCCTTGGCACCCTGACCCCCCCGCCCTGGGCACCCTGACCCCCCCAATCACCCTGACCCCCTGCCCCGGGCACCCTGACCCCCCCCCCCCCATCACCCTGACCCCCCGCCCCGGGCACCCTGACCCCCCCCCCCCATCACCCTGACCCCCCGCCCCGGGCACCCTGACCCCCCCCCCCGCCCCCCCCAGGCGAGCGCTGCCAGGAGGACGTGGACGAGTGCGGGCAGAGCCCCTGCCTGCACGGGGGGGTCTGCGCCAACGGCCCCGGCACCTTTGGGTGCCTCTGCCCCCGCGGCTACGGGGGGGGCACCTGCCAGCATGACCTCGACGACTGCCACCCCGGTGAGGGGACACGGGGACACGGGGGGGGGACAGGGGTGCTGGGGGGACTGGGGACACTGGGGGGACACCAGGGCACTGGGGGGACTGGGGACACTGGGAGGACTGGGGACACTGGGGGGCTTGGGGACACCGGGGGGACTGGGGACACCAGGGGGGACAGGGACACCGGGGGCACTGGGGACACTGGGGGGCTTTGGGGACCTGGGGGGACACCAGGACACTGGAGGGCTTGGGGACACCAGGGGGGACAGGGACACTGGGAGGACTGGGGACACCGGGGGGCTTGGGGACACTGGGGAGGACAGGGACACCGGGGCCTTTGGGGACCTGGGGGAACACCAGGGCACTGGGGGGACTGGGGGGCCTGGGGACACCAGGGGGGACAGGGACACCGGGGGGCTTGGGGACACTGGGGAGGACAGGGACACCGGGGCCTTTGGGGACCTGGGGCCACACCAGGACACTGGGGGGCTTGGGGACGCCGGGGGGACCTGGGGCCACCGGGGAGGTGGCAATTCGAGGTGCCACCCGCTGTGTCCCCATGTCCCCCAGAGCCCTGCCTGAACGGTGGCACCTGCCGGGACGGGGTGGGGACCTTCTCCTGCTCCTGTCCCCCCGGCTTCGGGGGTCCCCGCTGTGACGCCGAGGAGGACGAGTGCAGCAGCCGGCCCTGCCGCAACGGCGGCACCTGCACCGACTACGTCAACAGCTTCACCTGCACCTGCGCCCCCGGCTGGACCGGCCACCGCTGCCAGCACGACGTCCCCGACTGCACCGACAGGTACCCATGGGTGGCCCCGGGTGGCCCCGGGTCACCCCGTGCCCGTGCGATGTCCCCATCTGCACCTGGAGGTATCAGCACCCTTGGGTGGCCCCAGGTGGCCCCAAAACTCCTCATGCCCATGGGATGTCCCCATCTGCACCTGGAGGTATCAGCACCCTTGGGTGGCCCCAGGTGGCCTTGGGTGGCCCCAAGACTCCCCCTGCCCCTGCAATGTCCCCATCTGCACCCACAGGTTCCAGCACCCATGGGTGCCCCCAGATGTCCCCAAGCCTCCCCCTGTCCCTACAATGTCCCCACAGGTTCCAGCACCCATGGGTGCCCCCAGCCACCCCACAGCTCCCCTCTCCAACCCAACCCACCACCACCCATGGGTGCGCCCAGATGTCCCCAAGCCCCCCCATGCCCCTACAACATTCCCACAGGTTCCAGCACCCATGGGTGCCCCCAGCCACCCCATAATTCCCCGCTGTAGCCCAACCCACCACTACTCATGGGTGCCCCCAGATGTCCCCAAGCCTCCCCATGCCCCTACAATGTCCCCACAGGTTCCAGCACCCATGGGTGCCCCCAGACACCCCATAACTCCTCTCTCCAACCCACCACCACCCATGGGTGCCCCCAGATGTCCCCAAGCCTCCCCCTGTCCCTACAATGTCCCCACAGGTTCCACCATCCATGGGTGCCCCCAGCCACCCCACAGCTCCCCTCTCCAACCCAACCCACCACCACCCACGGGTGCGCCCAGATGTCCCCAAGCCCCCCCATGCCCCTACAACATTCCCACAGGTTCCAGCACCCATGGGTGCCCCCAGCCACCCCATAACTCCTCTCTCCAACCCACCACCACCCATGGGTGCCCCCAGACACCCCATAATTCCCTGCTGTAGCCCAACCCACCACTACTCATGGGTGCCCCCAGATGTCCCCAAGCCTCCCCATGCCCCTACAATGTCCCCACAGGTTCCAGCACCCATGGGTGCCCCCAGCCACCCCATAACTCCTCTCTCCAACCCACCACCACCCATGGGTGCCCCCAGACACCCCATAACTCCTCTCTCCAACCCACCACCACCCATGGGTGCCCCCAGATGTCCCCAAGCCTCCCCCTGTCCCTACAACATCCCCACAGGTTCCAGCACCCATGGGTGCCCCCAGCCACCCCACAGCTCCCCTCTCCAGCCCAACCCACCACCACCCAAGGGCGCTGGGGGAGCACCCATGGGTGCTGAGCCGTGCCCCCCCCCCCCCCCAGCTCCTGCTTCAACGGGGGGACCTGCGTGGACGGCGTCGCCTCCTTCACCTGCCGCTGCCGCCCCGGCTTCACCGGCGCCCACTGCCAGCACCCGGCGGACGGGTGCCGGGGGCGGCCCTGCCTGCAGGGCGGCACCTGCCTCAGCGCCGGGGACGCCTACCGCTGCCTCTGCCCGCCGGCCTACACCGGCGCCCAGTGCCAGGTGAGCGGGGCACCCATGGGTGCGGCGGGCGGGCGGGCAACGACCCCACCGCGGTTCGGCCAAAGGGGCGCCCTTGGGTGCCCCCCACCCCCTGTCCCCCTCTCCCCGTCCCCCTCCAACCGGGTGCCCCAGCGCCCACCGACCCGGGCGCCCCCAAACTCTGCTCCTGAGCCCCCCACCCACACCAATGGCACCTTTGGGTGCACCCTTGGGTGCCCCCCACCCTGACCCCCCACCCAGACTCCCCCTTCCCCATCCCCATGCCCACCCAGTCCCCCTCCAACTGGTTCCCCCAGCACCCACCGACCCGGGCGCCCCCAAACTCTGTGTCTGAGCCCCCCACCCACCCCAATTCCACCCTTGGGTGCCCTTTGGGTGCCCCCCCACCCTGACCCCCACCCTGACTCCCCCTTCCCCGCTCCCCATTCCCACCCACCCAGTTCCCCTCAAACTGGTTCCCCCCACACCCACCGACCCGGGCACCCCCAAACTCTGTGTCTGAGACCCCCACCCACCCCAATCCCACCCTTGGGTGCCCCCCACCCTGACCCCCACCCTGACCCCCCCTTCCCCACTCCCCATTCCCACCCAGTTCCCCTCCAACTGGTTTCCCCAGCACCCACCGACCCGGGCACCCCCAAACTCTGTGTCTGAGCCCCCCGCCCACCCCAGTGGCCCCCTTGGGTGCCCCCCACCCTGACCCCCACCCTGACCCCCACCCTCGCGCAGACGCTGCTGGACCTGTGCCAGGGGGGTCCCTGCCGCCACGGCGGGCAGTGCCGGCAGGAGGGTGCCACCGTCTCCTGCCGCTGTCCCCCCGCCTGGACGGGCAGCGCCTGCGACGTCCCCAACGTCACCTGCGCCGCCGCCGCCGCCCGCAGAGGTCAGCGGCCGCCCAGTTCGGGCACTGGGAGGACTGGGAGAGGGCTGGGGAGCCCAGAGACCTGGGTTCCATCCCAGTTTGGGGCCCTGGGAGGACTGGGAGGGGGCTGGGGAGCCCAGAGACCTGGTTCGATCCCAGTTTGGGGCACTGGGAGTGGGCTGGGGAGCCCAGAGGCCCGGGTTCCATCCCAGTTCGGGCACTGGGAGGACTGGGAGTGGTCTGGGGAGCCCAGAGGCCTGGGTTCCATCCCAGTTCGGGCACTGGGAGGGGGTTGGGGAGCCCAGAGGCCTGGGTTCCATCCCAGTTCGGGCACTGGGAGGGGGTTGGGGAGCCCAGAGGCCTGGTTCCATCCCAGTTCGGGCACTGGGAGGACTGGGAGGGGGCTGGGGAGCCCAGAGGCCTGGTTCCATCCCAGTTTGGGGCGCTGGGAGGACTGGGGAGCCTGGACACCTAGGCTCCCTCGCAGTTTAGGGTACTGGGAGGACTGGGGAGGGGGCTAATGAGCCCAGATGCCTGGGTTCCCTCCCGATTTGGGGGTACTGGGAGAACTGGGGAGCCTGGATGCCTGGGTCCCCTCCCAGTTTGGAGGACTGGGAGGGTGTAACAAGCCCAGAGGCCTGGGTTCCATCCCAGTTTGGGGTACTGGGAGGACTGGGAGGGTTAGAAGGAGCCTGGGTGCCTGGGTCCCCTCCCAGTTTGGAGGACTGGGAGGACTGGGAGGGTTAGAAGGAGCCTGGGTGCCTGGGTCCCCTCCCAGTTTGGGGTACTGGGAGGACTGGGGAGCTTGGATGCCTGGGTTCCATCCCAGTTTGGGGTACTGGGAGGACTGGGGAGTCTGGGTGCCTGGGTCCCCTCCCAGTTTGGGGTACTGGGAGGACTGGGAGGGTTAGAAGGAGCCTGGGTGCCTGGGTCCCCTCCCAGTTTGGAGGACTGGGAGGGTGTAACAAGCCCAGAGGCCTGGGTTCCATCCCAGTTTGGGGTACTGGGAGGACTGGGAGGGTTAGAAGGAGCCTGGGTGCCTGGGTCCCCTCCCAGTTTGGGGTACTGGGAGGACTGGGAGGGTTAGAAGGAGCCTGGGTGCCTGGGTCCCCTCCCAGTTTGGGGCACTGGGAGGACTGGGAGGTGTCGATAACCCCAGCCCCCCGCCTCCCCTCCCCATGGCGCCTGGGCTGGGTGCCCCCCCCGCCCCGCCTCAGTTTCCCCCTCCGCCCTCTCCCCCCACCCAGGGGTGCCCCTGGCCCAGCTGTGCCACGGGCGCGGGCGCTGCGTGGGCGCGGGCGGCGGCGGCCACCGCTGCCTGTGCCAGGAGGGCTACGTGGGCAGCTACTGCCAGACCCCCCGCGACCGCTGCCTGCCCAACCCCTGCCTGCACGGCGCTGCCTGCAGCAGCTACGGGGGGGGCTACGAGTGCGAGGTGAGTGCCGCCCCCCACCCATGGGTGCTGCTTGGGGGGGGGTCTTGGGGCCGGTGGGTGCTGGGGGGGGACAGGGGTTGGGGGTGTCCATGGGGTTGGGCACCCCGCGCCCACCCATCCCGGTTTCCCCGTGAATTGGGTGCTGGGGGGGGGATAGCAGCACCCATGGGTGCAAGCAGCCTGCACCCTCCCACCCTGGTTCCCCATAAGCTGGGTGCATGGGCACCCGTGGGTGCAAGCAGCCTGCACCCGTCCTCCTCCAGGCTGGGGACACCCCAGGGTGCCCATGTCCCTCCTGCCACCGAGGGTGGCGTCGCCCTGGCATGGTGACCCTTGGGTGATGGGTGCCTCCACCCTGGAGCACCCATGGGTGCTCTCCTGACCCAACTGCTCCATTTGGGGCTGAGCTGACCCTTTTGGGGTGCCCTTGGGCGCCCGGCACCCCCCGTACCGTGGCCCTGAGGCGGGGGCGGTGGCCCGGGGTGACGGGGCACCCCTGGGTGCTGTCCCCGCAGTGCCCGCCGGGCTACGCGGGCCGGGAGTGCCAGCTGGAGGTGGACGAGTGCCAGTCGCAGCCCTGCCAGAACGGGGGCACCTGCCTCGACCTCGTGGGGCGCTACCTCTGCTCCTGCCCCCCCGGCACCCGGGGTGGGTGCGCGGGGACCGCGGGGGCCGGCCCCCTGGCCGCCTGTCGGGGGTGGGAGGGCGTCCCGTGTCCCCAGGTCCTTGGGTGCTGGTGGGAAGGGACCCCGTGTCCCCGTGTCCTTGGGTGCTGGTGGGAAGGGACCCCGTGTCCCCATGTCCCCATGTCTTTGGGTGCTGGTGGGAAGGGACCCCGTGTCCCCATGTCCTTGGGTGCTGGTGGGAAGGGTCCCCATGTCCCCGTGTCCTTGGGTGCTGGTGGGAAGGGACCCCGTGTCCCCATGTCCTTGGGTGCTGGTGGGAAGGGTCCCCATGTCCCCGTGTCCTTGGGTGCTGGTGGGAAGGGTCCCCGTGTCCCCATCTCCCCAAGTCCTTGGGTGCTGGTGGGAAGGGTCCCCATGTCCCCATGTCCCCATGTCCCCATGTCCTTTGGTGGGCGGTGGGAAGGGTCCCCATATCCCCATGTCCCCAAGTCCTTGGGTGCTGGTGGGAAGGGTCCCCATGTCCCCATGTCCCCATGTCCTTTGGTGGGCGGTGGGAAGGGTCCCCATATCCCCATGTCCCCAAGTCCTTGGGTGCTGGTGGGAAGGGTCCCCATGTCCCCATGTCCCCATGTCCCCATGTCTCCATGTCCTTGGGTGCTGGTGGGAAGGGTCCCCATGTCCCCATGTCCCCATGTCTCCATGTCCTTGGGTGCTGGTGGGAAGGGTCCCCATATCCCCATGTCCCCAAGTCCTTGGGTGCTGGTGGGAAGGGTCCCCATGTCCCCATGTCCTTGGGTGGTGGTGGGAAGGGACCCAGTGTCCCCATGTCCCCATGTCCCCATGTCCCCATGTCCCCATGTCCTTGGGTGCTGGTGGGAAGGGACCCCCCGTGTCCTTGGGTGGGCAGAGGGATTGGTCCCCATGTTCCCATGCCCAGGGTGACAGTGACCAGGGTCCCCACGTCCCCACCACCGGGTGGCACCCATCAGGGTCCCCCACGTCCCTGCCCCATGGTGGCACCCATCAATGTCCCCACCCCATGGTGTCACCCCTCAAAGTCCCCATGTCCCACCCCATGGTGGCACCCATCAATGTCCCCTCCCCATGGTGGCACCCATCAGTGTCCCCACATCCCACCCCATGGTGGCACCCATCAGTGTCCCCACCCCACGGTGTCACCCCTCAGGGTCCCCACATCCCCACGCCACAGTGTCACCCCTCCATGTCCCCACCCCAGGGTGGCACCCTCAGGGTCCCCACGTCCCCGCCCCATGGTGTCACCCCTCAGGCCCCCCCCCCAGGGTGGCACCCAGCTGCGTCCCCGCTGTCACCTCCCCGTCCCCGCAGGCGTCCTCTGCGAGATCGACGAGGACGACTGCGCGCCCGCGCCCGGCGCCCTGGCACCCAAGTGCCTCCACAACGGGACCTGCCTGGACGGGGTGGGGGGCTACGCCTGCGCCTGCCCCCCCGGCTACGCGGGCGCCCGCTGCGAGGGGGACGTCAACGAGTGCCGCAGCCGGCCCTGCCACCCCCCCGGCACCCTGGCCTGCGTGCAGGGTGCCAACGCCTTCCGCTGCCTCTGCCGGCCCGGCTTCACCGGTGGGTGCTGTGCGGGGCACCGGGGGGTGCCAGGGTGGGTGCCAGGGTGGGTGCCAGGGTGGGTAAGGGAGAGTGCCAGGGGGGTGCCAGGGTGCATAAGGGGACATGGGGGGTGCCAGGGTGGGTGCCATGGGGGGTGCCAGGGTGGGTAGGGGGACATGGGGGGTGCCAGGGTGGGTTAGGGGGCATGAGGGGTGCCAGGGTGGGTGCCATGGGGGGTGCCAGGGTGGGTTAGGGGACATGGGGGGTGCCAGGGTGGGTGCCAGGGTGGGTGCCAGGGGGGGTTAGGGGGCATGAGGGGTGCCAGGGGGGGTGCCAGGGTGGGTTAGGGGACATGGGGGATGCCAGGGTGGGTGCCAGGGGGGGTTAGGGGGCATGAGGGGTGCCAGGGGGGGTGCCAGGGTGGGTAAGGGGACATGGGGGGTGCCAGGGGGGTGCCAGGGTGGGTTAGGGGACATGGGGGGTGCCAGGGTGGGTGCCAGGGGGGGTTAGGGGGCATGAGGGGTGCCGGGGGGGTGCCAGGGTGGGTAAGGGGACATGGGGGGTGCCAGGGGGGTGCCAGGGTGGGTTAGGGGGCATGAGGGGGTGTCAGGGTGGGTAAGGGGGGTGCCAGGGTGGGTGCCAGGGTGGGTAAGGGGACATGGGGGGTGCCAGGGTGGGCAGGGGGCATGGAGGGGGTGCCACGGGGGGTGCCAGGGTGGGTTAGGGGGCATGAGGGGTGCCAGGGGGGTGCCATGGGGGGTGCCAGGGTGGGTTAGGGGGCATGAGGGGTGCCAGGGGGGTGCCATGGGGGGTGCCAGGGTGGGTTAGGGGACATGGGGGGTGCCAGGGTGGGTGCCAGGGTGGGTTAGGGGGCATGAGGGGTGCCAGGGGGGGTGCCAGGGTGGGTTAGGGGACATGGGGGGTGCCAGGGGGGTGCCATGGGGGGTGCCAGGGTGGGTTGGGGGCCAGGGTGGGTGCCATGGGGGGTGCCAGGGTGGGTTAGGGGACATGGGGGGTGCCATGGGGGTGCCAGGGCGGGCAGGGCCCCTCCGCGCCGTGCCGTGGCAGGGTGCCGTGCGGGCGCCGGGCAGGGTGCCACCCCGCGTGCCCACCCTCGGGGGGGGGTGTCTCTGCGCCCCCTGACCCCCACCCGCCCCGCAGGCCCCCGCTGCCAGAGCCCGGCGAGCCCCTGCCAGTCCCTGCCCTGCCGCCACGGCGGGCGCTGCCAGCCCGACCCCGCGGCCGCCCGCGGCTACGCCTGCCGCTGCCCCCCCGTGAGTGGGGGCACCCACCCGCACCCACCTGCCCGCCCGGGGGCCGGGGGGCTGGGGCTGGGGTGCTCTGGGGTTGTATAGGGTGGGCAGGGGTCTGGGTGCACCCAGAGCCATGGGGGTGGGGGGTGTTGGGTGCTGGGTGCTGGGGTGGCACAGGGTGGGCATAGGGATGGGTGCTGGGTGCTGGGGGGTGGCATGGGGTGGGCAGGGGTCTGGGTGCGCCCAGAGCCATGGGGTGGGTGCTGGGGGGGCCGGGGTGGCAGGGGGTGGGCAGGGGGCTGGGTGCAGCATGGCTCTGGGTGGGTGGTGGGGTGCTTTGGGGTGGCACAGGGTGGGCATAGGGATGGGTGCTGGGGGGTGGCGTGGGGTGGGCAGGGGTCTGGGTGCACCCAGGGCCATGGGGATGGGTGCTGGGGGGCGCTGGGGTGGCACAGGGTGGGCGGGGGTCTGGGTGCACCCAGGGCCATGGGGCTGGGTGCTGGGTGCTGGGGGGTGGCACAGGGTGGGCATAGGGCTGGGTGCTGGGGTGCTCTGGGGTTGTATAGGGTGGGCGGGGGTCTGGGTGCGCCCAGAGCCATGGGGGGGGTGCTGGGGGTGCTGGGGTGGCACAGGCTGGGCAGGGGGCTGGATGCCCACCCCCCCACTCCTGGGTGCCCCCCACCCTGACCCCCCCCCCATTCCCCCCCAGGGCTTCAGCGGCGCCCACTGCGAGAGCCGCCCCCCCCCCCTGCCTGGACCCCGCCTGCGCCAACGGCGGCGGCTGCCCGCGCCCCCCCGGCGCCGGGGGTCCCCCCTGCCGCCCCCCCCGCCACCAACGCCACCTGCGCCCCCGACGCCTGCCTCCACGGTGGCACCTGCGTCCCCTCGCCCCGGCCCCCCTTCGCCCGCTGCCTCTGCCCGCCGGGTTTCGGGGGGCCCCGCTGCCAGGAGGGGCCCCCCCCCGCCCCCCGCCGCCGAGTGCCAGGGGGGGTGCGGGGGGAAGGCGGGGGACGGGGTTTGTCACCGGGAGTGCAACACCCCCGGCTGTCAGTGGGACGGGGGCGACTGTTCCCTCCTGGTGGGGGACCCCTGGGGACACTGCGGGGTCCCCGAGTGTCCCCCCCTTTTCAACAACAGCCGCTGCGACCGGGGCTGCGACACCCCCCACTGCCTCTACGACAACTTCGACTGCCGGCCCCCCCACAGGGCCTGCCAGTGAGTGTCCCCAGGGCCACCCCCGTCCCCAGGGCCACCCCCGGTCCCCATGGGCCATCCCCTGTCCCCAGGGCCACCCCCGGTCCCCAGGGCCACCGCCTGTCCCCAGGGCCACCCCCGGTCCCCATGGGCCATCCCCTGTCCCCAGGGCCACCCCCTGTCCCCAGGGCCACCTCCGGTCCCCAGGGCCACCCCTGTCCCCATGGGCCACCCCCGGTCCCCAGGGCCACCCCCCGTCCCCAGGACCACCCCCGGTCCCCATGGGCCACCGCCTGTCCCCAGGGCCACCCCCGTCCCCAGGGCCACCCCCGGTCCCCATGGGCCACCCCCTGTCCCCAGGGCCACCTCTGGGTCCCCAGGGCCACCCCCTGGTCCCCAGGGCCACCTCCAGTCCCCAGGGCCACCCCCATCCCCATGGGCCACCTCCAGTCCCCAGGGCCACCCCCGTCCCCATGGGCCACCCCCGTCCCCAGGACCACCCCCGGTCCCCAGGGCCACCCCCCGTCCCCAGGGCCACCCCCATCCCCAGGGCCACCCCCGGTCCCCAGGGCCAACCCCGTCCCCAGGGCCACCTCTGGGTCCCCAGGGCCACCCCCTGGTCCCCAGGGCCACCTCCAGTCCCCAGGGCCACCCCCATCCCCATGGGCCACCTCCAGTCCCCAGGGCCACCCCCGTCCCCATGGGCCACCCCCGGTCCCCAGGGCCACCCCTGGTCCCCAGGGCCACCTCCTGTCACCCCCCGTGGTACTACATGCTGCCATGTGGCACTGTGTGCCCCCCGTGTGCCCCCCTGTGTGTCTCTGTCCCCCCAATGTCCCCCCCATGTCCCCCCATGTCTCCCTGCATCCCCCCTGTCCTCCGTGGCCCCCCATGGCCCCACGTCCCCATGTCCCCCATGTCCTCATATCCCTCCCGTGTCCCCCCATGCCCCTCATGTCCCCATGTCCCCACAACCTGCCATGTCCCCCCCATGTCCCCATGTCCCCCCAGTGTCCCCATGTCCCTCCAGTGTCCCTCAGTGCCCCCCAGGTCCCCCTGTCCCCATGTCCCCCAGCCCCCCCATGTCCCCATATCCCCCCATGTCCCCATGTCCCCAATGCCCCCCATGTCCCCCTACCCCTCCCATGTCCCCCATGTCCCCATGTTCCCATATCCCTCCAATGTCCCCCCACGCCCCCCATGTCCCCACACCCCCCCATGTCCCCGGGCCCCCCATGTCCCCATATCTCCCCCCATCCCCCACCCCTCCCATATCCCACCCCCACCCCCACCCACCGCTGCCCCCCCAGCCCCGTCTACGAGAAGTACTGCTCCGACCACTTCGCCGACGGGCGCTGCGACCAAGGGTGCAACAGCGAAGAGTGCGGCTGGGACGGCTTGGATTGCGCCCAGGAGGTCCCCGAGGCGCTGGCCCGGGGGGTGCTGGTCGTCACCGTCCTGCTGCCCCCCGAGGAGCTGCGCCGGACCAGCGCCGCCTTCCTCCAGCGGCTCAGCGCCATCCTGCGCACCTCCCTGCGCTTCCGCCTGGATCCCGAGGGGAACTACATGATCCAACCCTACTATCGGCCCCAGCGGCTGCGGAGGAGGGAGGTGGCCCCCGAGGTCATCGGGTGAGCGGGGGCGGGGGGAGTTGGGGGGGTGGGAGACTTGGAGGACGTGGGGTGGGGATGGTGGGGATGGGTGATGTGGGGGGGGGACGTGGGGTGGGGATGGTGGGGATGGGTGGGGTGGGGTGGGGGACGTGGGGTGGGGATGGTGGGGATGGGTGGCGTGGGGTGGGGGACGTGGGGTGGGGATGGTGGGGATGGTGGGGATGGGTGGGGTGGGGTGGGGGACATGGGGTGGGGATGGTGGGGATGGGTGGCGTGGGGTGGGGGACGTGGGGTGGGGATGGTGGGGATGGGTGGCGTGGGGTGGGGGACGTGGGGTGGGGATGGTGGGGATGGTGGGGATGGGTGGGGTGGGGTGGGGGACATGGGGTGGGGATGGTGGGGATGGGTGGCGTGGGGTGGGGGACGTGGGGTGGGGATGGTGGGGATGGGTGGCGTGGGGTGGGGGACGTGGGGTGGGGATGGTGGGGATGGTGGGGATGGGTGGGGTGGGGTGGGGGACATGGGGTGGGGATGGTGGGGATGGGTGGGGTGGGGTGGGGGACGTGGGGTGGGGATGGTGGGGATGGGTGATGTGGGGTGGGGGACGTGGGGTGGGGATGGTGGGGATAGGGGACATGGGGTGGGGGACGTGGGGTGGGGATGGTGGGGATGGTGGGGATGGGTGGGGTGGGGTGGGGGACATGGGGTGGGGATGGTGGGGATGGGTGGGGTGGGGTGGGGGACGTGGGGTGGGGATGGTGGGGATGGGTGGCATGGGGTGGGGGACGTGGGGTGGGGATGGTGGGGATGGGTGGCGTGGGGTGGGGGACGTGGGGTGGGGATGGTGGGGATGGGTGGGGTGGGGTGGGGGACGTGGGGTGGGGATGAGGGGGCGCGGTGGGGTACATGGGATGGGGATAGTGGTGGTGGGTGGCATGGGGTGGTGGTGGTGGGTGGGATGGGGGGGGACATGGGGTGGGGATGGGGATGGGGGTGGTGGGTGGGATGGGGTGGGAGACTTGGAGGACACGGGATGGGGATGGTGGTGCTGGGTGGCATTGGGACATGGGGTGGGGATGGCAGTGCTGGGGGACATGGGATGGCGGTGCTGGGTGGGATGGCCTGGGGGACATGGGGTGGGGATGGTGGTGGGGGGGGCCATGGGATGGGAGACATGGGGGCCATGAGGGGGGGGGATGGGGGACACGGGAGGGGGTGGTGCTGGGGATGGCGGCGCTGCGTCCCATGGGACATGAGGCCATAGGGCCAGGGGTGCTGGGTGTCCTGGGTCATGGGTGCCATGGGCCATGGGTGCTGCGTGCCTTGAGCCATGGGGACACAGGTGCCATGGGTCATGGGTGCCATGGGTCATGGGGCCGTGGGTGCCATGGGTTGTGGGTGCCATGGGCCATGGGTGCCATGGGTGCTGGGTGCCATGAGACATGGGGACACGGGTGCCATGGGTGCTGGGTGTCTTGGGCCATGGGTGCCATGGTTCAGGGGACCATGGTTGCTGGATGCCATGGGTCATGGGTGCCATGGGTGCTGGGTGTCTTGGGTCATGGGGCCATGGGGGCCATGGGGCCATGGGTGCCATGGGTCGTGGGTGCCATGGGTCATGGGTGCCATGGGTGCTGGTGTCTTGGGTCATATGGACCATGGGTGCTTGGTGCCATGAGCCATGGGGACATGGGTGCCATGGGTGCTGGGTGTCTTGGGCCATGGGTGCCATGGTTCAGGGGACCATGGGTGCTGGATGTCATGGGTCATGGGTGTCATGGGTGCTGGGTGCCATGAGACATGGGGACACGGGTGCCACGGGTGCTGGATGTCTTGGGTCATGGGTGTCATGGGGCCATAGGGGCCATGGGGCCATGGGTGCCACGGGGCCATGGGTGCTGGATGCCATGAGGCCACGGGTGCTGGGTATCTTGAGCCACGGGACGCCGAGCGCCGCCGTTCCTGGGGGTCCCCCGTGTCCCTCTGTGACCCCCCCCCCGGTGACCCCCGGCAGCTCGGTGGTGACGCTGGAGATCGACAACCGCCTGTGCGCCCAGGCGTCCGACAAGTGCTTCCCCGACACCCGCAGCGCCGCCGACTACCTGGCCGCCCTCTCCGCCCTGGAGCGTCTCCAGTTCCCCTACCCCATCAAGGCCGTGCGGGGTGAGGGACCTCCCGGTGGCCCCTGGGGACGAGGGGCATCCTGGTGGCCCTTGGGGACGAGGACCCCGCGGTGGGGAGGGTGGCCCCAATGATGCCATGGGGGCTTGCAAGGGGTGGGGTGCCCTGGTGTGGGGCTGGGGTGACGAACGGGGCGTCTTGGTGGTGATGGTGGCCCTCCATACGTGGCATGTCCCCAGCTCATGGAGGGGGTGACCTTGACCCTGCCGTGTAACGTGTCCCCTGTGGGGTGTCCTGGTGGCGACGGGTGCCCCCAAGGTGGTAGCACCCTGATGGTGTCCCCAGCTTGTGGGTGCCCCATGGTGGCATCACCCTGGTGGTGTCCCCAACATGTGATTGCCCATGATGGCATCACCCTGATGGTGTCCTCAACATGTTGGGTGCTCCATGGTGGCATCTCCCTGATGGTGTCCCCAACATGCCTGGTACCCCTGTGGTGGCATCATCCTGATGGTGTCCCTGATGTGCTGGGTGCCCCATGGTGGCAGCTCCATGACGGTGTCCCCAACATGCCCAGTGCCCCATGGTGCCATCACCATGATGACGTCCCCGACATGCCCAGTGCCCCATGGTGCCAACACCCTGATGGTGTCCCCGACGTTCTGGGTGCCCCATGGTGGCATCACCCCGATGACGTCCCCAACACGCCCAGTGCCACCACGCTGCCAGCTCCGCCGTGGCATCTCCAACCCGTTGACGCCCCAGGGTGGCATCCCCCTGACGTTGTCCCCCCCCCATGCAGGTGACAAGCTGCCCGAGGCGCCGGACCCGGTTCGGTTGTTGCCGCTGGTGGTGGTGGGGGGCGTCATCCTGCTGGCCATCGCGGTGCTGGGGGTGCTGGTGGCCCGGCGCCGGCGGGAGCAGAGCACCCTCTGGTTCCCCGAGGGCTTCAGCCTGGCCAAGGACAGCAAGAGGGACCGGCGGGAGCCCGTGGGGCAGGACGCCCTGGGCATGAAGTGAGGGGCTGGGGGGCGCTGGTGGAACTGGGAGGGTACTGGGGCTCTGGGGGGGTCCCAGTGCAAGTGGGGGGGCGCTGGGTGGGGGCGCTGGGTGGGGGGACTGGTGGAACTGGGGGGATACTGGGGCTCTGGTGGGGTCCCAATGCAACTGCGGGGGCACTGGGGGGCACTGTGGTGGAGGGACTGGTGGAACTGGGGGGATCCTGGGGCTCTAGGGGGGTCCCAGTGCAAGTGGGGGGCACTGGGTGGGTGGACTGGTGGAAATGGGAGGGTACTGGGGCTCTGGGGTGTCCCAGTGCAAGTGGGGGGGGCACTGGGTGGGGGAACTGGGGTGATACTGGGGCTCTGGGGTGGGTCCCAGTGCAACTGGGGGGCACTGGGGTGGAGGGACTGGTGGAACTGGGAGGCTACTGGGGTTCTGGGGTGGGTCCCAGTGCAAGTGGGGGGCACTGGGTGGGGGACTGGTGGAACTGGGTGGATACTGGGGCTCCGGGGGGGTCCCAGTTCAACCGGGGAGGGCTCACCGGGTTCCAGCCCTGGGCCAGTCCCGGCTGGGGGCCCCCCGCGCTCCCTGGGGTTTGGGGGTGCGCTGGCCCCGTCCGTGCCCCCCCCCGCCCCCATGGGTGGGTGGGGGGCACCCACCTCACGCCCGCGCCCCCAGGGCCATGGGGAAGGGGGAGACGCTGATGGGGGAACCCTCGGAGGAGTGGGCGCCCGGCGACTGCCCCGAGGCCAAGAGGCTCAAGGTACCCCCGCGGCACCCAGGGGACCCCGGGGGGCTCCCGGGGGGCACCCAGGGGGCGGGGGGGGCGGTGACCCCACCCCGGGCACCCTCGGGGTGGGGGGGTGCCGGTACCCCCGTACCAGGCACGGGGGGGGATGGGGGTGCTGGCACCCCTGCGCGCTGGCACCGCAGTGGGTGGGGGGCCCGGCACCCCCCTGTGCTGCCACCCTGGTGGGTGGGGGTCTCCAGGACCCTCATGGGTGGGGGTCCCAGCACCCCCATGCCCCAGCACCCTGGTGGGTGGGGGGCCTGGCACCCCCCTGTGCTGCCACCCTGGTGGGTGGGGGTCCCAGCATCCCCATGCTCTGGGACTCTTGTGGGTGGGGGTCTCCAGCACCCTCGTGGGTGGGGGTCCCAGCACCCCCATACCCGGGCACCCTCATGGGTGGGTGGGGTCTCCAGCACCCCCATGGGTGGGGGTCCAGCACCACCATGGGCAGGAGGTCCAGCCCCATCTTGGGCAGGGGCTCCCCAGCAGCGCGGTGGGTGGGGGTCCCGGCGCCCTCGTGGGTGGGGGTGCCGGCTCCCCCGTGACCGGGTGCCCGGGCAGGTGGAGGAGGCGGAGCCCCAGGACCCCGTCGACTGCCGGCAGTGGACCCAGCACCACCTGGTCGCCGCCGACATCCGCATGCCGCCCGCCATGGCCCTGACCCCGCCCCAGGGCGAGTTCGACTCCGACTGCGTGGACGTCAACGTTCGCGGGCCAGGTGGGGTGGGGGCACCCGGGGACCCCACGGGGGGACGGTGGGCACGGCAGGGACCGCGGGTGTGGGCCACCATGGGGCCAGGTGGGATGGACGTGCCATGGGGGGGTCACCATGGGCATGGGGGGGCCACCATGGGGCCAGGTAGGATGCGCGTGGGGCATGGGGGCCACCATGGAGCCAGGTAGGACGGATGTGGGGGATGGGGGGTCCACCATGAGGCATGGGGGGCCATCATGGGCATGGGGGACCACCATGGGGCAGGTAGGATGGACATGGGCCATGAGGGACCACCACGGACCTTGTAGGGCTGGTGTGGAGCTACTGTGGGTGTGGGGGACCACCATGGGCATGGGGGCCACCATGGGGCCAGGTAGGATGGACATGGGGCATGGGGGATCACCATGGGCGTGGGGGTCCACCATGAGGCATGGGGGGCCATCATGGGCATGGGGGGCCACCATGGGGCCAGGTAGGATGGACATGGGGCATGGGGGCCACCATGGGGCATGGGGGGCCACCATGGGGCCACGTAGGATGGATGTGGGGCATGGGGGGCCACCATGGGGCCAGGTAGGATGGATGTGGGGCATGGGGGGCCACCATGGGGCCAGGTAGGATGGATGTGGGGCATGGGGGCCACCATGGGGCATGGGGGGCCACCATGCAGCCAGGTAGGATGGATGTGGGGCATGGGGGCCACCATGGGGCATGGGGGGCCACCATGCAGCCAGGTAGGATGGATGTGGAGCATGGGGGGCCACCATGGGGCATGGGGGGCCACCATGCAGCCAGGTAGGATGGATGTGGGGCATGGGGGGCCACCATGGGGCCAGGTAGGACGGATGTGGGGGATGGGGGGCCACCATGGGGCATGGGGGGCCACCATGGGGCCAGGTAGGACGGATGTGGGGGATGGGGGGTCCACCATGAGCATGGGGGTCCACCATGAGGCATGGGGGGCCATCATGGGCATGGGGGACCACCATGGGGCAGGTAGGACGGACGTGGGCCATGAGGGACCACCACGGACCTTGTAGGGCTGGTGTGGGGCCACTGTGGGTGTGGGGGGCCACCGTGGGCCAGGTGGGACAAACATGGAGGCCACTGGGGACGTGGAGGGCACCATGGACCCGGTGGAGCTGAGGTAGGGTCCAGAGGCCACCGTGGTCGTGGCGAAGGTCCTCGAGGGTGGGTGACAGGGGCCGGGAGACCCCCGGGCAGCCGCTCACCCCTCCCCCCCGCGCCCGCAGATGGCTTCACGCCGCTGATGCTGGCCTCCTTCTGCGGCGGCGGCCTGGAAGCCGAGGTGACCGAGGACGAGGAGGGTGACGACGCCTCGGCCGGCATCATCGGTGACCTCATCTGCCAGGGCGCCAGCCTGGGCGCCCAAACGGATCGCACGGGCGAGACCGCCCTGCACCTCGCCGCCCGCTACGCCCGCGCCGACGCCGCCAAGCGCCTGCTGGACGCCGGCGCCGACACCAACGCCCAGGACAACACGGGGCGCACGCCGCTGCACGCCGCCGTCACCGCCGACGCCCAGGGCGTCTTCCAGGTGAGGGCACCGGGCATGGCCATGGGGTGGCCGCCACGGGGCACCCGGCGTGGCCACGGGGCACCCAGCACGGTCATGGGCCACCCAGCGTGGCCATGGGGCACCCAACGTGGCCATGGGGCACCCAACACAGCCATGGGGCACAAGGTGATGTCATGGGGCACTCAACATGGCCATGGGGCACCCAACACAGCCATGGGGCACAAGGTGATGTCATGGGGCGCCCAACATGGCCATGGGGCACAAGGTGATGTCATGGGCCACCCAACATGTCCATGGGGCACCCAACACGGCCATGGGGCACAAGGTGATGTCATGGGGCACCCAACATGGCCATGGGGCACAAGGTGATGTCATGGGGCACCCAACACAGCCATGGGGCACAAGGTGATGTCATGGGGCGCCCAACATGGCCATGGGGCACCCAACACAGCCATGGGGCACAAGGTGATGTCATGGGGCACCCAACATGGCCATGGGACACAAGGTGATGTCATGGGGCGCCCAACGTGGCCATGGGGCACCCAACACAGCCATGGGGCACAAGGTGATGTCATGGGGCACCCAACATGGCCATGGGGCACCCAACACGGCCATGGGGCACAAGGTGATGTCATAGGGCGCCCAACATGGCCATGGGGCACAAGGTGATGTCATGGAGCACCCAACACGGCCATGGGGCACCCAACACAGCCATGGGGCACAAGGTGATGTCATGGGGCGCCCAACATGGCCATGGGACACAAGGTGATGTCATGGAGCACCCAACATGGCCATGGGGCACAAGGTGATGTCATGGAGCACCCAACGTGGCCATGGGGCACCCAACATGGCCATGGGGCACAAGGTGATGTCATGGGGCGCCCAACATGGCCATGGGGCACAAGGTGATGTCATAGGGCGCCCAACATGGCCATGGGACACAAGGTGATGTCATGGAGCACCCAACATGGCCATGGGGCACAAGGTGATGTCATGGGGCGCCCAACGTGGCCATGGGGCACCCAACACAGCCATGGGGCACAAGGTGATGTCATGGGGCGCCCAACACGGCCATGGGGCACAAGGTGATGTCATAGGGCGCCCAACATGGCCATGGGACACAAGGTGATGTCATAGGGCGCCCAACATGGCCATGGGGCACAAGGTGATGTCATGGGGCGCCCAACGTGGCCATGGGGCACCCAACACAGCCATGGGGCACAAGGTGATGTCATAGGGCGCCCAACATGGCCATGGGACACAAGGTGATGTCATAGGGCGCCCAACATGGCCATGGGGCACAAGGTGATGTCATGGGGCGCCCAACACGGCCATGGGGCACAAGGTGATGTCATAGGGCGCCCAACATGGCCATGGGACACAAGGTGATGTCATGGGCCACCCAACGTGGCCATGGGGAACCAAGTGATGTCCCACAACACCAGAAATGGCCGCGGGGGCGTGAGGTGCTGCCATGGGGCACCCAGCACGGCGTGGGGTGGGCACCCCATGGGCCCCCCCCCCCACTTGTGTCCCCCCCCCCAGATCCTGATCCGGAACCGCTCCACGGACCTGGACGCCCGCATGGGTGACGGCTCCACCGCCCTCATCCTGGCGGCCCGGCTGGCAGTGGAGGGGATGGTGGAGGAGCTCATCGCCTGCCACGCCGACGTCAACGCCGTCGATGAGACCGGTGGGTGCCGGGGGGCACCCCCGAGGGGAGGGGGAGGGGTGGGGGGAGGGGAGCCCTTGGAGGTGGTTGGGGGGGACCTGAGATCCTGGGGAGGGTCCTTGGGTGAGGGGGGGTTGAGGTTGAGGGACCCCCCAAGATGGTGGGAGCTGGGGTGGGGCTTGGGGGTAGGAAGGGGAGACACCCCCCCCCAGGTTAGTGGGTGCTGGGGGGGCCCCTTCTGGTTGGGGGGGGTCTGGGTGAGGGGGGTGGGCAGGGTCTCACCCCGTGCCCCGCCCCCAGGGAAGTCCGCCCTGCACTGGGCCGCCGCCGTCAACAACATGGAGGCGACGCTGGCGCTGCTGAAGAACGGGGCCAACAAGGACATGCAGGACAGCAAGGTGGGACGGGACCCCCGACACCCTGACCCCCCGTGAGGAACCCCTGCACCCAGGCGGGCCCCCCCCATGACACCCCCAAAGGGGACCCCCGTGGGAACCCCCTACCCCTGTGCCCCCCAATGGGATCCCCTGCACCCCGAGGGGACCCCCCAGGGGACCCCCCGGGGACCCCACTCACCCCAGGAGCTGCCCCTGTGCCCCAAGATGACACCCCTGGACCCCAGGAGACCCCCGTTGACCCCAGATGACACCCCATTGACCCCAGATGCCCCATTGACCCCAGACGCTGACCCATTGACCCCAGATGACACCCCATTGACCCCAGACGCTGACCCATTGACCCCAGACGCTCACCCATTGACCCCAGACGCTGACCCATTGACCCACTGACCCAAGCTGACGTCCCATTGACCCCAGAAGACCCCCATTGACCCCAGGAGCTGCCCCATTGCCCCCATTGCCCCCAGATGACATCCCATTGACCCAGGAGACACCTCATTGACCCCAGAAGACCCCCATTGACCCCAGATGACACCCCATTGACCCAGGAGACCCCCATTGACCCCAGGAGGCACCCCATTGACCTCAGGAGCTGCCCCATTGCCCCCATTGCCCCCAGAAGATGTCCCATTGACCCCACAAGACCCCCATTGACCCTAGCAGCTGTTCCATTGATGCCATTGCCCCAAGATGACACCCCATTGACCCAGGAGACCCCCATCGACCCAGGAGGCACCCCATTGACCCCAGGAGACCCCCATTGACCCCAGGAGGCACCCCATTGACCTCAGGAGGCACCCCATTGACCTCAGGAGCTGCCCTATTGCCCCCATTGACCTAAAATGACACTCCATTGACCCCAGAAGATGTCCCATTGACCTCAGGAGACACCCCATGGACCCCAGGAGCTGCCCCATTGCCCCATTGCCCTAAGATGACACCCCATTGACCGAGGAGACACCCTATTGCCCTAAGATGACACCCCATTGACCGAGGAGACACCCTATTGCCCCAAGATGACACCCTGTTGACTCCAGGAGACCCCCCATTGACCTCAGAAGACCCCCCATAGACTCCATTGACCCAAGATGATGTCCCATTGACCCCAGAAGACCCCCATTGACCCCCAATGACCCAAGCTGATGTCCCATTGACCCTAGAAGACCCCCATTGACCCCAGACGACCCCCACTGACCCCAGAAGACCCCCCACTGACCCCAGAAGACCCCCATTGACTCCATTGACCCAAGCTGATGTCCCATTGACCCCAGAAGACCCCCATTGACTCCAGACGACCCCCCACTGACCCCAGAAGACCCCCATTGACCCAAGCTGACACCCCACTGACCCCAGAAGACCCCCACTGACCCCAGACGACCCCCCACTGACCCCAGAAGACCCCCATTGACCCAAAATGACACCCCAATGACCCCAGAAGACCCCCACTGACCCCAGATGACCCCCCTCTGACCCCAGAAGACCCCCATTGACTCCATTGACCAAGCTGACGTCCCAATGACCCCAGAAGACCCCCACTGACCCCAGGAGACCCCCGTGCCCCCGCCAGACGCCCCATCACCCCCAAACCTTCTCCCCCCCCCCCCAGGAGGAGACCCCCCTCTTCCTGGCCGCCCGCGAAGGCAGCTACGAAGCCGCCAAGATCCTCCTGGATCATTTCGCCAACCGCGAGATCACGGATCACCTGGATCGCCTCCCGCGGGACATCGGCCACGAGCGGATGCACCACGACATCGTCCGCCTCCTGGACGAGTACAACACGGGGCGCAGCCCCCCGGGAGCGCTGCCCCCCAGTTCCGCTCTACCCCCCCCTCCTTGGCCCCCCAACTTCCTTCCTACCCGGTCTTAAACCCCCCACCGGCGGCAAGAAGAACCGGCGGGTGGGGGGCAAAAGCGGGGGGCCCAAAGGGCGGGGGAAGAAACTGGGGGGCGAGTGTCCCGCCGGGGCTGGAGAGCTCGGTGACGTTGTCCCCCGTCGACTCCTTGGACTCCCCGTACGTCCCCAACCCCGCGTCCCCCGGGCTCTTCCCCCCGCCGGGGTTGGACCCCCCCTTTACCGTCACCTTAGGGCCACCCTTGGGCGTTGGGCGATTATCGGGGGGTCCCCCCCCCCCGCTTAGGGTTGGGTTTGGGGGCGGTGACCGTCCCCTTCGAGTGGCGGAGCCGGGTCCCCCCGGGAACCCCTTGCAACCCGCCTTTGGGGGGGGTGCACCCCGCTTTACACCCCTCCTCCGCTCAAGCTTTCGCCCCCGCCTTGCTGCTGCCCCACGGCGCCGTGGGGTGCCCCCCCCCCGCCGCCGAACCCCTTCCCCGGGGTCCCCAACCCGAAGACGGGGGGGGCCCCCCGTTCCGCCGCCCCCCATTTTTTCAAGGCCGGGGAGGAGTACCCCACGGCGGCGGGGGGGTTCCGAGCCGGGGGGGCGGAGGGGAGGTTTTTGGGGGTCCCCAGCGAGCACCCCTATTTGACGCCCTCCCCCGAGTCCCCCGAGCAGTGGGCGAGCCCCTCCCCCCGCTCCCTCTCTGATTGGTCCGAGGCCACCCCCAGTCCGGCCGTGCTGGGGCCCCCCCCAAACTCAGCTGCCCCCCCCGCCACCCGAGCAGCCCCCCAAAATGCAGGTCTTTGCCTGAGAGGGGGCGTCCGCCCGTCCCCCAGGGGCACCCCCAAACTGGGGACACCCCCAAACTGGGGACACCCCAGGGGCACTCCCTAAATGGGGACACCCCCAAACTGGGGACACCCCCAGGATGGGGACACCCAAGGGACACCCCCAAACTGGGGACACCCCAGGGACACCCCCAGTGTGGGGACACCCTGGGGACACCCCCAAATTAGGGACACCCCAGGGACACCCCCAAACTGGGGACACCTCCAGGATGGGGACACCCCAGGGACACCCCCAAACTGGGGAGACCCCCAAACTAGGGACACCCCCAAACTGGGCACCCAAGGGACACCCCCAAAAGGGGGACACCCCCAAATTTGGCTCCAGTATGGGGACACCCCCAAATTGGGGACACCCCAGGGACAGCACCCACATGGGGACACCCCCAAACTGGGCAGCCAAAGGACACCCCCAGTATGGGGACACCCCAGTGCCCCCCCCAGCCCTGGCACCCCAGGGACCCCCCCACTTTGGGGACACCCCCACTCTGAGCACTCCACTGCCACCCCCCCCCGGGGACCCCCCAGTGCCCCCCAGTTTAGGGGGGCTGGGCCCCCCCCGTTCGTGCACTGGGTACGGGGAGTGTGCAGCCCCCCCCTTGGGGACCCCCCCGGGCCCCCCTTTGTCCTGGGACCCCCCCCAAACTGGGACCCCGCCCCCCCCCAAATCCTGGGGTCCCCCCACCCATGACCCCCCCCCACTCTGGGGCCCCTCCCCCCCAGGGGCCCCTCCCCCACTCTGGACACCCCCCCCCATTTTTGGCACTTCATCACATTCCAGCCCCTCCCCCCCCCACCCCAGCACCCCCCGCCCCCCCCTTGCACCCCCTCCCCCCCCGGGGCCACCCAGGTACGACGTCACCCGGTGTCCCCGATGTCACCCCTCCCCTCCCCCCCCGGCGCTTTGGACCCCGCCCCACCCCCCCCGGCCACCAGCACCCACGGGTGCCCCCCACCCACGGGGGGGCCAGGCCCTGTACAGCCCCTCCCCCAATAAAGGATAGTTACCCCTCCCCCGCCTCTGCTCGCTGCACCCATGGGGGGGGAGGGGAACCGGGGGGGGGCACCCATGGGGGCTGGGGGGGCACCCGGGCACTGGGGGGGGCTGGGAGCTCCCTTGAGGGGGGGGTGGCACCCATGGGTGCTGGCCAGGCACACGCGTGTGCAGACACGTGCACATGTTGCACACACGCACGTTGCACGCGCATTGCACACGCGTTGCACACGCGCACGTTGCACACACATTGCATACACGTGCACATGCGCGTTGCACACGCCTTGCACACACCTTGCACACATGTGCACACATCGCGCACACGCGCGTTGCACACACGTTGCACACACGTTGCGCGCGCGCACACATTGCACACGCGCGCATGCACACACGTTGCACACGCGCACGTTGCACACACGTTGCACACGCGTGCACATGCGCATTGCACACGCGTTGCACACACCTTGCACACACCTTGCATACACGTGCACACATCGCGCACACGCGCTTTGCACACACGTTGCACACATTGCACGCGCGCACACATTGCACACGCACGTTGCACACACGTTGCACACGTCGCACACGCGCTTTGCACACACGTTGCACACATTGCACGCGCGCACACATTGCACACGCGCGTTGCACACACGTTGCACACGTCGCACACGCGCACGTTGCACACGCGTTGCACACACGTGCACACGCGTTGTGCACACATTGCCCAAACGTTGCACACGCGCACGTTGCACACACGTTGCATACACGTGCACATGCGCGTTGCACACGCGTTGCGCACACATTGCACACCCGTGCACACATCGCGCACACGCGCGTTGCACACACGTTGCACACACATGCACACGCGCGCGTTGCATACACTTTGCACACGTTGCACACGCTGCACACGCGCACGTAGCACAAACGTTGCATAGACGTGCACGTGCGCATTGCACACGCGTTGCACACACCTTGCATACACGTGCACACATCGCGCACACGCGCGTTGCACACGCGCGCACACATTACACACGCGTGCACACATTGCACACATGTTGTGCACTCATTGCCCACACATTGCAGACGCACTTGCACGCACGTTGCGCGCACGTTGCACACACGTGCGCACGTTGCACACGTGCGCGTTGCACACACGTCGCACAAGTGTTGCCCACACGTCGCACAAGCGTTGCCCACACATTGCACACGCGCGCGTTGCACACACGTTGCACACACACACGTTGCACCCACGTTGCACAGGTGCACACGCGCAGGATGCAGACGTGTTGCACACGCGCTCGGGAGCTTGCACACGCGCGCACCGCAGACACCCAGGCGCGTGCACGCGTGCACGCGCGCGCGCACAGGAGCACCTTGCATGCACACGCGCACGCCTTGCACACACCTGACCACCTCGCACACCTGCAGAGGCACGCTTGCACACGCAGGCACCTTGCACACGCACGCTCCCGCCTCGCACACACAGATACGCCCCTTGCACACGCACCCCGTGCACACGCGCCCCGTGCACACGCACGCACCTTGCACACGCAGGTGCACGCCTTGCACACGCGCACGCACCCCTGGCACAGGCTTGCACGCACAGATGCATCCCTTGCACATGCATGCACCTTGCACACGCCCCCCTTGCACGCGCAGCCCTTGCACATGCATGCACCTTGCACACGCCCCCCTTGCACGCGCCTGAGGGCGGGGAGAGGACGGGGGGAGGGGCGGGGGGTGCTGGGGGGGGATGGGTGCGGGGGTCGGGGTGCCGAGGGGGGGTCGGGGGTCCCGGGGGGGGGATGGGAGCGGGGGGTGCAGTTGGGTGCCCCCTCCCCCCCCTAAGCCTCTTACGGGGCCCCGGCGGCTCCAGCCGGTGCCGGGGATTAACGGGGGGGGGAGGGGGGACCCGGGCCTCCGGGGCTGCCCCTCCCCCCCCGCCCGTGGGACCCAGGCGGCCGGGAGGAGGCCCCTCCCCCCTTCCCAGTGCAGCCGGTTCAACTGGTTGAACTGGGAGAAGGGGGGGGGGAGGGGCAGGGCGGGTCCCCGGGGCCACACCCTCGGCCCCTCCCCCACCCACGGGTGCCCCCTCCCCCCACCCAAGCGCCTGGGTCCCCGGGGGGGGATGGGGGGGGGGGTTGGGTGCCCGGCAGGGTCCCAGGGTGCCACCCCGGGGGGACGGGGACACCGAGGGGTCCCCCCGTGTCCCCCCCCCCCGTGTCCCCTCCATGTCCCCCCCCGTGTCCCCCCCCCCCGTGTCCCCTCCATGTCCCCCCCGTGTCCCCACCCCGTGTCCCCTCCATGTCCCCCCCCGTGTCCCCCCCCCGTGTCCCCTCCATGTCCCCCCCCGTGTCCCCCCCCCCCGTGTCCCCTCCATGTCCCCATCCCCCTCACTCCTGGTCCCCTTCACGTCCCTCCTGTGCCTCCGTGTCCCCTCCATGTCCCCACTGTGTCCCCATGTCCCCGTCCCTCCGTGTCCCCATCCCTGTCCCCCCCGTGTCCCCACTGATGCTCCCGTGTCCCCCCCGTGTCCCCCCCCGTGTCCCCCCCGTGCCCCCCCCCGTGTCCCCCCCCGTGTCCCCCCCGTGCCCCCCCCGTGTCCCCTCCATGTCCCCCCCGTGCCCCCCCGTGTCCCCCCCCGTGTCCCCTCCATGTCCCCCCCGTGCCCCCCCCGTGTCCCCCCCCGTGTCCCCTCCATGTCCCCCCCGTGCCCCCCCCGTGTCCCCTCCATGTCCCCCCCCGTGCCCCCCCCGTGTCCCCCCCGTGCCCCCCCCGTGCCCCCCCCGTGTCCCCTCCATGTCCCCCCCCGTGCCCCCCCCCCGTGTCCCCCCCGTGTCCCCCCCGTGCCCCCCCCCGTGTCCCGTGTCGGTCCCCGCGTTGCCATGGCCGCTGCGGAAAATAGGACACGGGGAGGGGCCCGAGGGGGCTGAGAGGGGACACGGGGACGGGGGACACGGGGGACAGGGGGACACGGGGGACACGGGGACACGGGGACACGGGGACGGGGGGACACGGGGACATGGGGACGGGGGACAGGGGGACACGGGGGACATGGGGACACGGGGGACACCTGGACACGGGGACACGGGGGACAAGGGACATGGGGGACATGGGGACACGGGGGACACGGGGGACACAAGGGACACGGGGACACAGGACATGGGGACGGGGGACACGGGGACATGGGGACACAGATGGGGCCACACAGGGGACAGGGGACACAGGGACATAGGGACACGGACACGGGGGACATGGAGGACACATGGGGACACACATGGGACATGGGGGGGACATGGGGACAGGGACATGGGGACATGGGGACACTGAGCCAGGAAATGGGGGGACGTGGGGACATGGGGACACGGGGACATGGACATGGGGACAGGGACACGGGGATACGGGGACACTGAGCCGGGAAATGGGGGGACGTGGGGACACGGGGACATGGGGGGACACGGGGACATGGGGACGGGGACACTGAGCTGGGAAATGGGGGGACACGGGGACACGGGGGGGACCCCGGGAGATGCCCCCAGTATCCCCAGTGCCCCCACAGGGGCTCTGCTTCCCAGTGTCCCCAGTGTCCCCCCAGTGTCCCCAGTATCCCCAGTTCCCCTTAGAGCCCCCAGTCCCTCCCCAGTCCCCCCAGTATCCCCAGTGCCCCCATAGAGGCTACGCCCCCCCAGTATCCCCAGTATTCCCAGTGCCCCTAGAGCCCCCAGTCCCTCCCAGTCCCTCCAGTATCCCAGTGCCCCACTGCCCCTGGAGCCCCCAGTGCCTCCCAGTCTCCCCAGTCCTTCCAGTGGCTCCACAGGGGCCCTGCTCCCCCAGTATCCCCAGTGTCCCCCCAGTCCCCCAGTCCCTCCCAGTATCCCCAGTGCCCCACTGCCCCTGGAGCCCCCAGTGCCTCCCAGTCTCCCCAGTCCTTCCAGTGCCTCCACAAGGGCTCTGTTCCCCCAGTATCCCCAGTGCCCCCAGTATCCCCTAGTCCCCCGCCACTATCCCCAGTGTCCCTCCAGTCCTCCCAGTAACCCCAATCCCCCAGTGCCCCCAGTATCCCCAGTCCCCCCTAGTATTCCCCAGTGCTCCCAGTCCCCCCCAGTGCCCCCCAGTCCACCCAGTATCCCCAGTCCCCCCCAGTGCCCCCAATCCCTCCCAGTCCCCCCCAGTATCCCCAGTCCCCCCCAGCATCCCCCAGTGCTCCCAGTCCTCCCCAGTCCCCCCCACTGCCCCCCAGTCCACCCAGTACCCCCAGTGCCCCCAGTCCACCCAGTGCCCCAGTGCCCCCAGTTCCCCCCAGTGCCCCCAGTTCCCCCCGTGCCCCAGCCCCGCCCCTTCCCCCGGGGGGGGGGGTGCGCGCGCGGCGAGCAGGAGGGGGCGGGGCGCACCTGCCGTCACGTGCCCCGGCCCCGCCCCCCCTCCCCTCCCCGCACCTGGCGCTCGCGCCACGCTCCCGCCCGCGGCCGCGCCCGCCGCCGAACCCGCCCGAACCCGTTCCGAACCCGCCCGAGCCCCCCCGAAGCCCCCCGAGCCCGCCCGAAGCCGAGCCGAGCCCCCCCGAAGCCGAGCCGAGCCCCCCCGAAGCCCCCCGAGCCCCCCCGAAGCCCCCCGAGCCCGCCCGAAGCCGAGCCGAGCCCCCCCGAAGCCGAGCCGAGCCCCCCCGAAGCCCCCCGAGCCCGCCCGAAGCCGAGCCGAGCCCGCCCGAAGCCGAGCCGAACGCCTCCGAACCCGCCCCGATCGCAGCCGAACCGGGCCGGGCCGGGCCCCGCCACCGGCCGCCGCTGCCCCGGGGATGGTGGCGGCTCCTCCCGCCGCGGCCGCGGCCATGCGCCGGGGTTTCCTGGTGCCCGAGATCCGCCCGCTCGACCAGTACGACGGGGCGAGGGCTCGGAGCGCCGCCAGCCTCGCCTGGGCCATCGCCACCGGCTACGGAGGCGCGGGTAGGCCCCGGTACCGGGGGGGGGCGGTACTGAGGGGGGGGGTACCGGTATTGGGGGGGGGGGGACCGGTACTGAGGGGGGGGTACCGGTATTGAGGGGGGGGGTACCGGTATTAGGGGGTGGGTACCGGTATTGAGGGGGAGGATCCCGGTATTGGGGGGTGGGTACCGGTATTGGGGGGGGTGGGTACCGGTATTGGGGGGGGTGGGTACCGGTATTGGGGGGTGCGTACCGGTATTGAGGCTGGGGGTACCGGTATTGGGGGTAGGTACCGGTACTGGGGGGGGGGGGGTACCGGTATTGGGGGGTGGGTACCGGTACTGAGGGGGGGGGTACCGGTATTGGGGGTAGGTACCGGTACTGGGGGGGGGGTACTGGTATTGGGGGGTGGGTACCGGTACTGAGGGGGGGGTACCGGTATTGGGGGTAGGTACCGGTACTGGGGGGGGGGGGGGTGGGTACCGGTATTGGGGGGTGGGTACCGGTATTGAGGGGGAGGATCCCGGTACTGGGGGGTGGGGACCGGTATTGGGGGTGGGTACCGGTACTGAGGGGGGGTACCGGTATTGGATGGGGGTACCGGTACCGGGGGGGGATGCTCGGTACCGGGGGGGTGAGGATCCCCCCCCCCGGTGCTTTTGTTGCAGTCTGGGGGGGTGACGTGGTGGGAGTGATGTCGCGGCGTGACGTCACAGGGCGGGACCCCCTGCGGCGCCGCCTCTTGCGGTGTTGGGGGGGGGAGGGTCGTGTGTGTACCCCCCCCCCAGGGTGCTGGGGGGATCCCCAATCCCCCCTCCCCCCCGAGAGGGGGACCCCCCTGTGCCCCCCCGAATATTGGGGGGTCCCCCATGTGCCCCCCCCGGGCGTTTTGGGGACCCCCCATGTGCCCCCCCCGGGAGTTGGGGTGACGCCCATGTGCCCCCCCGGGAAGGGGGCCCCCCGTGCCCCCCCAGGGTGCTGGGGTGACCCCGGGGCTCAGGGGACCCCATTCACCCCCCCATGGGGGGATCCCCCATTCCCCGCCCCCCCCCGGTCAAAGTCCCCCCCTCCCCCCCCCGCCCAGCGCCCTTTGGACCGGGGGAGGGGCCAGATCCCGGGGGGGCGGGGAAGGGACCCAGGCGGGGGGGGGCACCTGGGTGCTGTTGGGGGGGGGGGGGCACCCATGCTGGGGGCCCGGGCGTCTGGGGCGGTGCTGGGGGGTGGGTTACACCCATGGGGTGCAGGATGGGTGCTGGGAGCTGACACCACCCCCCCCCCGTGGGTGCAGGATGGGTGCCGTGGGTCGGGCAGTGGTGCTGGGGGGGCAGGATGGGTGCTGGGGTTGAGCCCTCCCCCCAAGTGGGGTGCTGGATGGGTGCTGGGGGCTGACAACCCCCCGTTGGTGCAGGATGGGTGCTGGGGGTGCTGGAGGGTGAGCTCCCCCCAGGTGGTGTGCAGGATGGGTGCTGGGGGCTGACACCCCCCTGTGGGGTGCAGGGTGGGTGCTGGAGGGTGAGACCCCCTCTCTCGGGGTGCAGGATGGGTGCCGTGGGTGCTGTGGATTGGGTGTGGGTGCTGTGGGTGCAGTGCTGTAGATGCAGGATGGGTGCCGTGGGTGCTGTGGATTGGGTGTGGGTGCCATGGGTGCAGGGTGGGTGCTGTAGATGCAGGATGGGTGCCGTGGGTGCCATGGGTTGGGTGTGGGTGCAGGATGGGTGCTGTAGGTGCTGTGGATTGGGTGTGGGTGCTGTGGGTGCAGTGCTGTAGATGCAGGATGGGTGCCGTGGGTGCCATGGGTTGGGTGTGGGTGCAGGATGGGTGCTGTAGGTGCTGTGGATTGGGTGTGGGTGCTGTGGGTGCAGTGCTGTAGATGCAGGATGGGTGCCGTGGGTGCCATGGGTTGGGTGTGGGTGCAGGATGGGTGCTGTAGGTGCTGTGGATTGGGTGTGGGTGCTGTGGGTGCAGTGCTGTAGATGCAGGATGGGTGCCATGGGTTGGGTGCAGGTGCAGGATGGGTGCCGTGGGTGCCATGGGTTGGGTGCAGGATGGGTGCCATGGGTGCAGGATGGGTGCCGTGGGTTGGGTGCAGGATGGGTGCCATGGGTGCAGGATGGGTGCCGTGGGTGCCGGGTGGCAGTAGCGGGCCGGGACCCGTTGGGTGCCCGGGGCGGGGGCGCGTTCCCACGCCGGGTGGGGCGGGCGTGGGCGTGGGCACCCGCCGGGGGCCCCAGGGTTCGGTGCCGGGGCTCCGCCCGCACCCACGGCCCCGCCCCTCCAGGAATGCGCCCCCCACCCCACCGGGGAGGGACCCAGGCGTCCGGGTTCCCCTCCCACCCGTCTCGGGGGTCTGTGGCCGTGGGGGGTCTGTGGCGGAGCAGGTGGGGGTCCCGTGGCCACTGTGGGGCTGCGGCCGTGGGTCCGTGGGGGTCCGTGGCCATGGGCGTGGGTCCGTGGTTGGATCCATGGTCTTCAGTTCAGGGTGGGCTTGGTGGGTCCGTGGTGGGTCCGTGGCCACTGGGGGTCTTTGGGCATGGGTCCATGGTTGGATCCATGGTCATCAGCTCATGGTGGGCTTTCGCTGTGGGTCCATGGTGGGTCCGTGGCCACTGGGGGTCTCCGTGGCCACTGGGGGTCTCTGTGGCCATGGGTCCATGGTTGGGTCCGTGGTCATCAGTTCAGGGTGGGCTTTGTGGGTCCATGGTGCTTGGGGGTCTCTGTGGCCATGGGTCCATGGTTGGATCTGTGGTCGTCAGCTCATGGTGGTCTTTCGCTGTGGGTCCGTGGCCACTGGGGGTCTCCATGGCCACTGGGGGTCTCTGTGGGCATGGGTCTGTGGTTGGATCCATGGTCTTCAGTTCAGGGTGGGCTTGGTGGGTCCATGGTGGGTCCGTGGCCACTGGGGGTCTCTGTGGCCATGGGTCCATGGTTGGATCCATGGTCATCAGCTCATGGTGGGCTTTCGCTGTGGGTCCATGGTGGGTCCATGGCCGCTGGGGTCTCCGTGGCCACTGGGGGTCTCTGTGGGCATGGGTCCATGGTTGGGTCCGTGGTCATCAGCTCATGGTGAGGCTTTGTGGGTCCGTGGCCACTGGGGGTCTCTGTGGCCATGGGCCCATGGTTGGATCCGTGGTCATCAGCTCATGGTGGGCTTTCGCTGTGGGTCCGTGGCCACTGGGGGTCTCCGTGGCCACTGGGGGTCTCCGTGGCCACTGGGGGTCTCTGTGGGCATGGGTCCGTGGTTGGATCTGTGGTCATCAGCTCATGGTGGGGCTTTGGCTGTGGGTCCGTGGTGGTTCATTGGCTGTTGGGGGTCTCCATGTCCAAGAGTCCACAGTCATTGGTTCGTGGTGGGGCCTTGGCTGTCGGTCCGTGGCTCTGGTTGGTTGCGACCACTGGAGGTGGTTCTCCCCATAGCTGTGGTGGGATCTGTGGGGCTTCCACAGTTGCTGTGGGGCCGCAGCTGTGGGTCCGTGGTGGCTCCGTGGTCGTTGGGGGTCGTGGCCGTGGGTCTGTGGATAGATCTGTGGCTGTTGGTGCACGGTGGGTCTGTGGTCACCGGGGTCTCCACTCGTGGTCGTGGTCATGGATCCGTGGCTGGATCCGTGGTCGTGGGACCATGACTGTGGTGGGGTCTGGGGGGGGTCCATGGTTGCTGTGGGGCTGCAGCCATGGGTCCGTGATGGGTCTGTGGCCATTGGGGTCTCCATGGCCGTGGGTCCCTGGTCATTGGCTCATGGTGGGGTGTTGACCGTGGGTCTGTGGCTGTTGGGGTCTCCGGCTGTTGGGGTCTCCATGGCCGTGGGTCTGTGGTGGACCCATGGGTGGCTTCAAGGCTTTGGGTCTATGGTGGGTCCATGGTTCTGGTCATGGACCTGTGGTGGGTCTGTTGCCGTGGCACGGTTCTGTGGTGGGTTCATGGTTATGGGTCCATGGATGGGTTCAAGGTAACCATGGGCCTGCGGCCCTGGGTCCGTGGTAGCGGCCACGGGTCTGTGATGGACACAGAGGTGGATTCAAGACAGTGAGGGGTCTGTGGTCGTGGACACGGGTCTATGGTGGTTCCATGACGGGGTTCAAGGCAACTATGGGTCCATGGCTTCGGCTGTGGGTCCATGGCCGGTCTGTGGTGGTGGCCACGGGCCTGCAGTGGGACCGTGGATGGGTCCAAGGCAAGGCAAGGTCTGTAGCCATGGCCATGCGCCTGCGGTGGGTAGGTAGCCATGGGGCCATGGGTGATTTCAAGGCCACGATACGTCTGTGGCCCCGCGGTGGGTCCATGGACGGTTCCAAGCCATGACCGTGGGTCTGTGGTGGGTACGTAGCCATGGGTCCATGGCTGGTTTCAGGGCAATGACGGGTCCCCGGTGGCTCGGTGGCAGCTCAGGGTGCCACCACCCCTCACCCGTGTCCCCCCTTCTCCCTGTCCCCCCTCAGGCAACGTCCCCGAGGAGCTCCGCGACCCCTTCTACACCGACCAGTACGAGCAGGAGCACATCAAGCCCCCCGTCACCCGGCTCCTGGTGGCCTCCGACATCTACTGCCGGGCCTGGTGTCACGCGCTGGGGCCCCCCGAGCCCCCCGCCGTCCCCCCGGCCGATAACGGGGCGCTGCTGGCCCTGCTGGCCCGCCGGGGGCTGCCCCCCACCTTCCAGGACGCCCCCGTCCGCGAGGCCGACCTCCAGCACAAGCCCATCAAGATGGTGGGGGAAACTGGGAGATACTGGGAAGGGGGGGGGGGGGAGTGGGGAGGGGGTAGGAGGCACTGGGAGCACTGGGCAGGCAGTGGGGGGGGCGCTGGGGGGAGCTGGGGAGGGAGGAGGGAACTGGGAAGGGAGTAGGAGGTGGTGGGGGGAACTGGGAGATACTGGGAAGGGGTGGGGGGGGGAGTGGGGAGGGGGTAGGAGGCACTGGGAGCACTGGGCAGGCAGTGGGGGGGGCGCTGGGGGGAGCTGGGGAGGGAGTGGGAGGCACTGGGAGCACTGGGCAGGCAGTGGGGGGTGCTGAGGAGGGAAGGAAGGGCGCTGGGGGGAACTGGGAAGGGAGTGGGAGGCACTGGGAGCACTGGGCAGGCGGTGGGGGGTGCTGAGGAGGGAAGGAAGGGCGCTGGGGGGAACTGGGAAGGGAGTGGGAGGCACTGGGAGCACTGGGCAGGCAGTGGGGGGTAGCTGGGGAGGGAGAGGGGAACTGGGTAGGGAGTGGGAGGCACTGGGAGCACTGGGCAGGCGTTGAGGGTTGCTGGGGAGGGAGGGAGGGGCACTGGAGGGAGCTGGGGGGGAACTGGGGAGAGAGGGAGGGGAACTGGGTGCTGGGGGGAACTGGGAAGGGAGTGGGAGGCACTGGGAGCACTGGGCAGGCAGTGGAGGGGTGCTGGGGAGGGAGAGGGGTAACTGGGAAAGGAGTGGGAGATACTGGGGGGAACTGGGGAGAGAGAGAGGAGCGTTGGGGGGAACTGGGAAGGGAGTGGGAGGCACTGGGAGCACTGGGCAGGCAGTGGGGGGGTGCTGGGGAGGGAGGGAGGGAGGGGTGCTGGGGGGAACTGGGGAGGGAGAAAGGGGCACTGGGGAGAACTGGGAAGGGAGTGGGAGGCACTGGGAGCACTGGGCAAGGCATGTGAAGGCACTGGGAGAACTGAGCGGGCAGCAGGGGTTACTGGGCAGGGTGTGTAAGAGCACTGGGAGCACTGGGCAGGCAGTGGGGGGGTGCTGGGGGGGGAGTGGGAGGTACTGGGGGAAACTGGGGAGGGAGAGAGGGGCAGTGGGGGGAACTGGGAAGCACTGGGAGCACTGGGCAGGCACTGGGAGGGCTCCCCCCCCCCATTAAGCCTCTTAACGTGGCTGAGGCCTTGTTAATTGGCTGGGGCCGATCCCATTAACCCTGTCCCCCTGGCACTGGGGGGCACTGGGGGGCACTGGGGGGGGCGGGACCCCCTTTGGGGGTGCCCCTGGCTGTGCCTGGGTTTTGGGGTCCCCCATCTCCCCCCGCTTTGGGCCCCCCCAATTCTGCCTGGTTTTGGGGTCCCCCCGTTTCTGCCCGCTTTGGGGGGGCCCCAGTCTCTGCCTGGTTTTGGGGGGCCCCACAGCTTGGCCTGTTTTTTGAGGGGGCCCTCATCTCTTCCCATTTTTGGGGTCCCCCAATCTCTCCCCAGTTTTGGGGTCCCCATCTCTGCCCATTTTTGGGGGGGCCCCAATCTCTGCCCACTTTGGGAGTCCCCATCTCTGCCCATTTTTGGGGGGGGCCCCAATCTCTGCCCATTTTTGGGGGGCCCTCAGTCAGTGCCCACTTTGGGGGGGCCCCCATCCCTCCCCACTTTAAGCCCCCCCATCTCCCCCCGACTCCCCGCCCCGGGCCCCCCACTGACGCCAGCCCCCCCAGGGCGCCCACCTCGCCCTCATCGACTCCCTGATGGTGGCTTTTGTCACCGAAGCCACCCGGGGGCTGGGACCCCCCCCGGGCGCCCCCCCGGGCCCCAGTTCCTGGGAGCAGAAGATCCTTGGCTGGCTGGACACGGTAAGCACCCAAATTTGGGGGGGGGGGGGGGTTGGGGGGGGCACCCCAAATTTACTGACCCCCCCCCATTTCTCTCCAGGTGAACCGCAAGCTGCAGGAGAGCACGGAGGGGGCCCCCCGCCCCGCAGCCCCCCCCGACGGCCCCGCGGCCCCCCCAGCCTGCGGGCACAAGGTTGGCCTTTATTAATTGGGGGGGGCTCATTAATTGGGGGGGATTAATTAATTGGGGGGGGCGTTCATTAATTAGGGGGGGATCAAAGTGGGGGCACCCCAAGGCTCGCCGCTGCTGCACCCATAAGTGGCTTCGCGCCCCCTCCTCTTTCTGCTTCACCCCCCCCCCCGTCTTGGGGACCCCCCCCACGCTGTTGGGGACCCCCCCCGGTGTTGAAACCCCCCCTCTCGGTTTTGGGGACCCCCCCTCGGTTTTGGGGACCCCCCCTCGCCTCTGATGCGCCTCTTTGTCTCCTCGGCTTCAGTGTCCCACCCGGTGGTACTGGAAGTTGGTTCCTGTAAGTGGGTGCTTTTCTTTACCCCCCCCCAATTCCTGACCCCCCCCGCACCCCAAAAATCCCCCCCCAGCACCCCAAAACTCTCCCCTCCCTGCTTGACCCCCCCTAAATTTGTGGGGTGCTGCTGGCCCCCCCCAGCTCGCTCACAGTTCCCCCCCCCCCTTTGCTGCTTGCTGGAGGAAGGATGCTGGGGGGTGCCCCCCCCCCCCAATGGGGGGGCTGAAATGGGGGGGGACCCCCCAAAAAAATTGGGGGGGGTTGCCTGTGGGCCCTCCCAAATTTTG